>NC_079163.1:79799598-80099675 GCF_947563725.1 Argiope bruennichi
ATTACGAGAAGGATTTATCTTTTGTTATTGTACAACATTCATTCAGAGATAGAAGGGAGCAAAACAATGATTGCTCATGCAAAGATGAAACCACTGAACGTCTTAAGACAACTTCAGAACAAGATTACTGAAGACAACACGATTATATTTTAAAATAGGGATAACATTTTAAAAACATGCATAATTTGTTCTGTAATATTCTATTGAAATTTCTACAATAAAAACGATTGATCTTCGAAAATTTCTAGTGGAGTAGTTCTCAAAATATAATTATTTCTTCATTTGAGAACCGTGAAATCTATATTGCGGCCAAGTATCGTTATTAGTAAAGCAAACCCTCAACATTTTCTTTATCAATTTCTGCATCTGCTAACCAGTAATTAAGCAATTAGAAAAAATCATTAATAAAAATTTTATTGAAAATGATTTATTAGAGATCTAGAAGCTTTAATATAGGCAAGAGCTCAAAACTATTCAATAAGTTTTGCTGTAGTTCTTCCTTTTTAGAAAAAGGCTTAAATAGAAATAAGATGTCAAATATTGAATTATAAGTAAAGTCGTGGTCATTTGATTTTTTTTGAAGTGTACAGTCCTTTTTTTTAACTTTCTCAAATTTTCATTTCATTGAGACATAAAAACTAGTTTTAAGCTATCATCATAGCGGTAGTGAATTAAATGCAAGCACACGTGTGAGATCTGCTTGACCCCACCTTTTCTGTTTCGATAAAATTTGGGGGGAATTTTTCAAAACCTGCAATTGTTACTTCCTGTATCTTCATAGGTGGTTTAAAATGAGTTAGTTAGAACAAAAGATAAAGGAAAAAATGAGGTTGTTCATTTTTTTCCCCCTAGATTATGAGATCACCTTTCTCCCGTTCCTTTGCTAGCTGTTCAGATAACTTTAACGTTGTGTTTACAGCAATAAATAAAGAAAGATGTCAGCTATTTTTAAAATATTAATTTTGCATGTAAATTGAAACATGTAAATGTAAACATGTTTTACATGTAAACTGAAAATATTTTATGCCGAAAAATTTTTTGCGTATGATAAATTTTAGATGAGGTGTGGAGAAGAATAAATTATTCAAAATGTTCGGCGAGACCGAATATATGCGAATAAACTTTTCTAATTTTTCATAAAAACATGTGATTCTCACCAATTTAGATGCTCAAAAATGTTGCTTTTATTAAGTCATTTTTTTTTTTTACTTTCTTTTACAAGAAGAATACAAAGAGAAAATATCGTAATCGTTAAACAAACTGAAACTCCAGGTTTTGATGAATTTTCACATTTTATATATTTTCGAGTTCCCGAAGCACATTTCTAGAATTTTAGCTATCTATTTATTTGTGAGCATGATGTCTCAAAAACGCATTTAGCTAGTCCGATGAAATTTAGTATGGGAAATTTACATCAAATTTGTATGGGATTTAGTATGGGAAATTTACATCAAATTTGTATGGGATTTAGTATGGGAAATTTACATCATATTTCTATCAAATTTCAAGCGAAACCCATTCACAAAAGTTTATCTCTCATTTCTAGTGCAGGTGAAAACGTTATGTAGACAACTCAAAGAGTTAGACGGATAAAATTTGGTACATAAATAGACGGTATTTTTTGGTAGGATTTAAAATGTAGATTCTTATCAAATTTTGAAACAAATCTGTAAAAGGGGCAGCCGTCTGTCAGTCTGTACTTTCACAAGAATGAAAATACAATCACTCAAAAATGAAATTAATTGAATCAATGAAATTCGGCAAGTGTTCTTGTGACTACAAATATAAAGAAAGTACTATATTCGTTCAAAAATTCATATTCAAGATTTTGGCGAATCTCTATGTTTCAGAGCTCCCTGAATTCGAAAAATTCATTTTTAGAATTATGCCTATGTTTGAGTTACCTGTAAACAAGATAACTCAAACATACTTTGAGCCGGACGGCTGAACCTTGTCATACAGACTTATTTGTAGATTTCTGTCAAATTTTGAACGAAATCTATCGACAGAAAGTTTGCGTCTCTCAATCCGAGTGCACGTGAACACGATGTCTACACAACTCATCGAGCTGGATTATTGAAATCTGATACACAATTTTACTATCCAGAGTGAAGATCTGCATCAAATTTTGAATCAAATCCTTCAATTAAGGTTTCGACCATGTATCGACCTATACATTCGTAAACATATAAGCGCGATAATTCAAAAACGAAAGGACGTAGTTAAATGAAATTTGATTGAAATGTGATCTTATTACTAATCTTGTAGTTTTGTGCCAAATTTCCGTTTCTATTAGTTGACAAGAAGACGTCCAAAAGACATACTTGGTTCTCTTTAGTATTTAGCTTCCTCACATGATACACGCAACATTCATGTGACGAATTATTAAATTCAGAGAACTTGGGATATCCAAAATTCTCCCAATTTTTATGCGGAGGGGTGGGGTGGGGTGGGGTGGGGTAAGGGGTTAATATCCTTATTTGGGAGAATGCGGGAAAGTTTTGGGAAACCAATCCCTCCGTTTTCGACAAGACAGAAGACATAGTACCTGCCATCTGCTGCTGAGTAAAATGAATCAGTGCTTAGTATTAGAGCGAACTTCGCTCGACGGTTTATTTTTATTTTGTTTATTTTTTATTTTTATTTTGCAAAATTGGGTTTTTCGGAGAAACTATTTAGATAATAATCATATACTAATTGCATATGAATATCTTTCAATCTTACCTACATATGAACTGGACAATTAAATGAAAAATAATGAAAGTTTCGAATAAGATGTTAAACTATGTACAATCTGCTTTATTGCAGTATTCATTTTACGGTTTATTTATCATTACGTATATTTTTGAACTTACGCTCAGTTTTATCATGGTGATATAGGGCCCGAGATGGCATTATATAACATTGCCAGTATGAGAGCAGATAGAAAAAGCCTCTAATAGTTAATTATAAAAAAGTTTTTTTTTTTTTTGTGTGTGTGTGTGTGTGTGTGTGTCTGCTCATTTTTTCAGGAAAGACACCTATATAGATAAACTTGCAAAGTACAAATATTAAATATAAATACATAAATAAAAAATAAAGCAAAAAGCATAACTCGAACCGAGGACCCGCAACGCACGCGTCATTCATGTTATTCTGACCACTATACTGCACTACCCACATTTCGAAACGGAAGTTGAATATACATATTCTAATAATTAGTTACAAAAAAAAAATGGGGTTTGTGTGTAAAATCGCTTTTTTTTCAGGAAAGACAGCTACAGAGATAAACTTAAAAATGAAACCTTATCTAAATATCAAATTTGATCCAAATCGTTTGAGCCGTTTTCTAGATACACAAAATAAATTTATATGCAGGATGATTATATTTAAACTTCCCCTATAAACAGCATCCTAGCAGCGGAATTCAGCATATAGATTATACACGAGATGCGCTCATAGAATTTCGAAAAAAAAAAAAAAAAAAAAATGTAGTTTCAAAATATCCACCAGAGGGCGCCTTTTCGTGAAAAACATTAAATTTAACACAATAAAAGACCAAAACGAAATATAGAAACAATATTAACAATCCAGAACAAGAACTATGAGCATTAAAATGTAAAACCAGAAAAAGTTGTCAATTCTAGGAAAAGAAATGTCGAGATTTGCATGCTTGCGAAGAAGAGGAAGCTTTATGCAAAACAGGTTAGGGTAAGTCTTAGTCATGTTTTATGTCGATGTTTCCGGCTGTAATGATAACGGTATCTTTTTGCGACGTTGAATGACTTAAATAACTCCATAATGCTTCATATGCAAATCATCACAACTGATCAGATACGATCTGTTGTTGAACATACTGTCTATCGACTTGGAATTTCGAAGGTGAATGAGGTTGGTCACATGGTGTACCTTTCCCATGCAGAAACTAGTCAATAAATGTTAATATGGTTTCTGTATTACAATTTGTTTGTTTATTGTGTTAAAATTAAATGTTTTTCTAGAAAAGACGCTCTTTGGTGGACATTTTGGAACTTAAAAATGTTTTTCAAAATTCCGCGAGCGCATCTCGTGTACAGTCTGTGTACCAAATTTCGTTGCAATCCGTTCACCCATTTGCATTGTATGACACTGTTTATAAAGGAAGTTTAATTATAACCACCCTGTATATTATATACACAAGAATTCCTCGTTTAAAGTTATAAGATAAATGGGAACACATACTAAAACGTTAACTTTGTTACTTAATTTTCATTTTATGTGCTATAAATCTCGAATACTAAAAGAACGAACTTATCAAGAATCAGAATGAGCTTCAATTAACATACAAATTTGAATTGAAAGAAGTTTGTTATATTATCTTCAACGACTGAAAATTGTATTGAAAGCAGTATTGATTAAATTATTTTTTAGAATGATGAAAGTTTCAAAAAGTAACAATATCCCATACACACATATATACCAAAAAAAAAATCCTTCCGTAGAAATCACTTTTAGCACAGCCGAAGCTTAAAAATTTCCTTCTTAGATCCTTTACTATTGTTTCAGAAAGCTTAGATCCTTTTAAAATGTTAAAGATTACTTTAGTAGAAATAGTATCGCATTTTCACGACATATATATTAAAAAATGATTCTTGCTGGAAAATGAAGACTTGGGATATATATTAAGAATGGTAGAAAAGATCTTAAGTAATTTCCTTTTATATCCTCTCCACACATTCATAGCGACATTTATGAAAACGCTGAAAAATTAGTTCTGTTCTAATTATAGGCTAATTAAAATTCTTATCTATACTTAGACAACGGATAAATGAAACTCTAAATAGAGGACTATCCTATTCGAAGATGGTGAATTTCCAGTCTGAGCTCAACGATATTAAATGACTGGAAATCAAATGAAACTAGTTTATTGGAAATATGTTGATTCCAAGTTCTCGACTTGATTTCCGACAGCAATTAAATGCATCTTTTCGGGCCGTGAAAAATATTTAATGAAGAATCTCCATCTGTTCGAGATTCTACGTGGCAGAACGAAGATAAAGGAAATGATCCAATTGTAAAATGCAGTTCGAAATAATTCTCTCAGAATGCGGGTGTTTTGATATCAACAGTCCAGAGACTCACTTCCTGTTTCAAAAGATCCAAGCCGTCTGGCCGGAAATCTCACGTCAACGGACAGGTTTACATACATTTTAATAGTGTCTGAACAGAGGTTGAGCAAGAAGTATCAAAAGGAGGCATTTCTTTTCTAATAAACGGTGCTAATAAGCAGGTAAATGTCATTTTTGATCATAATTTTTTATTTTAAATGCACATTCAGAATAAGATTCTCGATATTAGAATTTGAATTACAAAAAAAAAAAGACAATTTGAATATCGATTAAATAGCTTTATTTGATTTCATTTTATGACGCAAGGGTGATGCTATTTGCTACATTACGACAGACATATTTTATTACATAGCTTTGTTTCAACATAGGAAGTGAAACAGCGAAACTCTGAAACCAGAAGAATTTACTCTTCAATTATATATTATTTTAACTCTATATTTCTGGGGTTTTTTGAAGGGGTGATGATCAAATACTAAGCATTTAACTGCGAAGAAAACAGTTTTCCTGTTAAAGAGTCAAAAGGGGCTTAGAGTATTTTACATACCTATTAAAAAACGGGATCTGACAGTAAAATTTGCATGAGGTTAGCTTTCATTTTCGTAGGGTTTCCTTTTTGTATTCCTGGTACGAAAGATAAATCAAAAGCTCAAAAATGTTCTTATTGGGATTTTGATAGAGCGAAAACAGTTTTTTAGTTAAAACAATTGTAGAAGTACAAGGTCAGATAGAAATATACAAAATAAATCCATATTTTAACAGTATTTAAAAAAATTATAAATTTTTAATAAATGCCTAAAGAAATAATGTGCAATGAATACAAATGTCACAATGAATATAAGAAATTTTCTTATATTTATTGTGGCTTAGTTTCCTAAAGCTATATTTTGAGCATCTCACTATTTTACGATTTTGTTTTGATATCAATATATTTTTGTAAAAATGTACTGATTAGAACAAAACATTTTTTATAAAACATGCTTTTATTAATATCCTTTAACTTTTAATAAGTTTTGTAATGCATTATTATGAATATTATGAACACTTATAATTCTGAAATTCGCAATCAGATGTCGTCGCTCAAACGGAATTAAATTCTGAAAATACAAAACGCGATAATATCACCGGGAACACTCAGTTCAACAAAATTTTAGAACTGTAAAACGGCCTATTTAATTTTGGATTTCGATAAGTTCAACAAAAACTCATTATTCCTTTAAAAAATATTAGTATCATGATTGAAAATGTTTGTGGAATTTTGTCAAAATTCCGCAAACATTTCAGAATGTATCCCGCATAGTTTTATTCAGAATGTATCCCACATAGTTTTATACACCTCTAACAAAAATTAAAACTGTACAGCTTAATCAAATCAGCCCTAATGGTTTACAAGATTCCTATAAATTTCTAAATAATTCTGAATGCCACCGGTATATATATTTAAAACGTATTAGAAAAGAATGATTTAAATATTAATGCTGACTTATTTAAACTGCTCAAGAATGTCCCAATTGGGTAGTGACATATTAGTTTTAAAATTCATATTTCTCTTTTACATAAACGAAATCATTCATTGCTGAATGTTGATGGAACTGAAAATTTAAAGTAAGAAAAATCATATATAAACCTTTTTAAAATGGCGGTATTTATTCTCAATTAAGATTTAATAACATTTAAGTTATTTAAAAAGTTCTTTGTTATATTAAGGGTTTCCAAAAATTATACGAAAATTGAAACTGATGGGGTAGTTATGAACTTATAAAACTTTCAAATTCAATAACTTTAAAGAAAGAATGATATCAACATGTTATCCACTTTATTAGAAGCAGTTTCGTACATTTATTGCCTCAAAAACATCAATAATAAAATTTCCATAAATTGAAATATGTAGCATTGTAAAAATACGAAATTTTCATAAACATAATCAGAATTACTTACGATAAGGCAATGTTTTCAAGATTTAATATTAACTTCAAAAAGGACAAATAAAATAGGTTATTGATTTTTGATTTACAAATATCATTAAAGTTACAAACGTTTCAATTTCCTCTAATCAACCTTGGAATGTGGAAAAATCGATTCCATAATTCCATTTTTATGAACACGAAACAAATCATATTTAGTAAAGGCGTGTAGAAAATTTGAAAAACAGTCTTAACTAGAATGTGATAAACAACTTTCAGATCAAATAAACTAATTTGATGGTCTTCAATTTAATACATTTCAGTTTTTTTACTTTCTTTATACGAAGTATACAAGGAAAAAAGTATTGTAATCATCAATAAATTCGACGTCGAGATTTTGATGAAACTTCACGTTTTCACTCCTCCCCAAGTAAAAAAACTTTTTAGAATTATGTTTGTCAGCAAGATAATTCAAAAACGTTTTGTGCTAGCGTCACGAAATTTAATATGTAATCATAATATTATACTTATATATTTCTTTCAAAATTTAGATGTAAGCCGTTGATAGAAAAACTTTCTGTCCATATGCATATGGACAAAGTAACTGAAAAACGCAAAAAGCTATATGGATGAAATTTGGTACACAGATTTATCAACAGAATTTATATTATATTTCAAACCATATGTATCACCAGGGAGATATTTGTTGGTCTGTTTATTCGCATAACTCAAAAACGCGCCGAATTAGATGAGCAAAATTTGATATGGGGTCCTGTCACCAAAATTGTAGATCTATGTCATATTTGTAATTCAATCGATGGGAAATAAGTCGCCCAAAATGTATACTCAGTTTTCATCATTATATTAAGAAGCACAAAATGCGCCATGCTGCTGCAAGTGGAAGTCCCATGGGGAGCACTCACGCTTATGGAATCCACGACCTACGATTTTCTTCCGCCTAACTCCCTATTTTATTCCAATGCCGCTATAAGTACGGGTTTAGTTTTAGTTATAGTTAAATTAACGTCCCATTTTAAAGCAACACTAGGGTTATTTTGGGACGGACCTCGTAATTTTGAAAAGCGGTAAGATGACGAGGACAACACCTCAGCTGACAACCCCCTCTCCAAACTTTCACACCAGCGGGAGGACGTTTGGCCCCGACGTCCAGCGTGCATCCGATTCGCTTATACGACGGTTCTTCGGTGGAATCGGGTCTCGAACCTGAAGCCCTCAGGTTCTGAAGAAGAGACCTTACCACCCAGCCACCGTGGCCCAGGGGATGTAGGGAAGAATAGAAGAACAGTAAAGATGTTACTAAATGTCTAAGTATACGAGAAAATTCAGCTGATTCTTCTCTATAGACAGTATTGACTTTAACGATTTCTTACGAACCCTGATGAAAAGAATCACCAAGTTGGAAAATTATTCTGTCGATGAAAGTGATCTAACTTTCGGCGCCGCTATAATAAAATATAGGATCCAATCTATTAGATATATTTCCCATGCATCCGTCTTATTTTTCTTTGAATATCATAGATTATAGTTGTCATTGCAAGAAATTTATTTCCAATAATTGCAATCTAAAAAGGCAGCAATCAATTATTTATCTGTTAATAAATAAATTTTAAAAAAAGTAGGAACGTAATGCTAAAATGAAACTCAATAATTTTAAATTTTGAGACTAGATTGCTTTCGTTGATAAAGGTTTCTATGTGGAAGTAATATTATATATATATATATATATATATATATATATATATATATATATATATATATATAGCGAAACTGAATTGCATCCGACTCTGCAGGTCATGCAATAAACTTAGAAACTCAATGCTAAGTTTGGAATATTCTGTAAATGGCTCCAGGCAGCCGGTCAAATGACTGTTACCCACCTACAATTTTAGTGAAATTCAGCGTGTTTTGTGACAAGTCTATCGTTATAACGAGATTTGAATAATGTAGACCAATAATCGATTAATCCGCATAAATTTTGATCTTAACGCAATAACGAGAACTTATCTGAATTTCTGAAAGATCTGATATCCATTTTAAAGTAGAGTGTACATAAAACTGAAAATACATATTCAAACACTGTACTTTTAAATTTCCATCTACTGTTACCTTCACTTTTGAGAAAACACCAGCAATGATAAGATTTTTGGAATTTTAAACAAGTTTTTATGAATTTGTTTATCAAGAAATCGCTTTCTTATTAGATCGTACTTAATTTTGAAAGGAAAGTGCTATTGTGGCATGTAAATACAACCCAAAAGGTTGCAAATATTCAAATGCATGAGAAAACTTTTCATCAAAGTGCTTAAATAAAGTACTTTAAAATATGTCATGAGTAAGTTAATTGCAGTGATCTAATTTTTAGAATTTAAGAAACTGGGACGTTCGCAAAAAAGAAGATCGTCGAAATTTCAGTTGAATGCAAAGTTTTCTTTGTAAACGAAGTATTACGTATTATACAAAATTAAGTATACGTAAAAACAATGAACTGTTTTCATTACAAAATAATAAAATAATTTTTATTTAAATAGCAAGATGAAAATGCGTTGTGATATGATAATCTTCAAGTTCATAAATATAAATCAGTAACCTCAAAAAAAAAATAAGTTCTCGTTAAAATTTTTTGGCATTTGGCATAATATGCGAGTATAGGTTTAATAATTACAGTGAATTTATTTTCATTACAATATACTTAAAATTGCTAAAAAGTAATCAGAATTATGCAACTTAGAAATAAAAAATAATATTTTTCATTATAAATAATACATTACTTTTCAGAAATAAATATAAATATCTTTAACATATATATAATTCTTGTAAATGTTGTTTAAAACTCGAAATGCTTGCAATGAAAAGAAAAATAAATAAAAAGACTTATTTTGAGAAAAAAACTAAAAGAACTGCATCTTGTTAACTGCATTTTAGAAGTTCCATTATCAGCTTTCAGTTTTTTAACCCTATACCCATTATATATTTTTATAATTAATCTCCCCTATTTTGTGAACAAAAATTGAAAAATCGATTTTGGAAGTTTCAAGCTACTCAGCTTCTTTAACTGGTCGGTACCTTGACAACTTATATTTATATTAAACTCTTTTTTAAGAGACAAAAAATCTTGGATATGCTGTGCCTAGGGTCACAAAAGGCTTATAATGAAGGGATTTTTTAATTAATAATTTTTAATAAATTTACTTACACATTTCAATACATTTTTTTTACTTAGTCAATACATTAAAGATTTATATAATCTTTTCAAAACGTACATATTTTATTCATTTATTATTAACAAGAACTATTAAAAACTATTAATTATATTAACAAAAACTTACTCATTTTTGTTATCCATTTTCGTCGGAGATCATTCCAAAAATGAGAAATGATGCACTTTTAAAATAAACCGATACGCACATTTTATGAAACAAATTAAAAATTCTCGATAACCGGTAGGTTCAGATTTGTTTTATATTGTACTCCAGAAACGTCCAAAACCTCAGACTTATACATTCAGCCATTAGAATTCACGCGAGGACATCATCATCATAGACAAGCTCAAGTAGCACTACATCTCTGCTTCGAGACAAACTCTCAACTGTGGCATACATATAAGAACTGGTTGATCAATCATGATTTTAAAAAGGGATCAAGCTATACAGCTGAAGTTTTCCCTTTCAAGCAACTGAAATTCTGTTGGTCTATTGCAAGATTTGGAATAGTCATTTCCTGAAGGAAATGATCCATGACAATATTCGCCAGAAAAAATGGCAGTGGGTTAGTGAAGGTGCGAAACGAGGCAGGTTGCTCTACGAATCGAAATGAAAACTAAAATCGAAGAACATTTCTAGGCTGAAACACACAAACCTGATGAAGGTCAATGAATCGGGAGTAGTAAATTAGTACAATTAAAATAATGAGAATTTTCCTTATTCTAGAACATTCCTACAAGGGATTCTTAGGGAAAATTTAATTGTAAAAATAAAAGCAATCCGATTGTTCAAAAACTAATTTATTTATTAAAAGCTTCAAAAATCGTAATTAGATCTTTCCTTACACAGACGCTCTAACAAAAATGGCTCCAAGAAAAAACGATTCGGAATGAAATTTCCGAACAAGTAAACGGGCAAAAGTAAATACATTTCTCAACATTAGTTTCTACTTCAATGATTGGGATACAAACATTGAAAGAGAAAATATAGAATTAAAAACAGAATGATATCTTTTTAAAACTGATTGCGTTGACCATTGATTACTTTCGGTTGGTATGGATTGGAGTGGGGAAAAAAACAACATTTTTTTTTAGAAAGATAACAGAAAGAAAATTTATTCTTATTAAAACTGCTTTTAATTTCAAGAAAATCTAAAAGGTTGATTAAATTTATCTAGACATTTACCTCGATTATTTTATCGATAGATTCTTTAATATTCAAATATTTTATGATTAAAAGTTCTTAATTGTCCTCTAATGATAAAAATTTCGATTAATCAAACTAACTTATTTTGCGCCAGCCACTTAAAAATATGTCTAAAGTGCAGTTAATTATAGTAAAAGAATTATCGTCTGAGGTCAACGTGTCCCTTAATGGAAGATGAGACTTAAAGTGTTGTAAAGCCATTTAACTAAAAATTTAAAACGGTATTGGTTCCTAGAACACGGTCAAATTCAATAACAACTTCAACTCGGAAAAATCTATTGCTCATAAATTATGCACCTTTTTCACTTTCTTGCATACGAAGTAGAGAGAAAATATTGTAATCGTCAAATAATTCGAACCTCCCTATCTTCTATCTATGCCCATTTCGAACCTCCCTATCTTCGAAGAATACATTTTTTTTTAAATCATGTTTGTTTATCAACACGATAACTCAAAATCGCTTTGAACAAGACAAATGAAATTTGGCATACAGATTTTACACTCTATTTGATATTTCTATCAAATTTTGAAAGAAATCACACACAAATTTCACAGAAAGTTTGTATAAAGAGTTAGGTTATACAGATTTAATATCTAAAATGTTGATGCTTATCAAATCAAGAGCCAAATCAGTCAAAAAATTGGCCGTCTGTCCGTCTTCACTTTAGCATATATATATAAACGCAATAACTCATAATTTCATTGACTTAAATCAATGAAATTCGGTATATGATCTTGTAACTACAACAGTAACTCCTTGTCAATCGATCGGAAAAATAAACCGTCTAAAATATTTATTTGTATGATAAATTCAGTCAAAATAACTCAAAATTCATGCCAAATATCTATTAAGTAACTATTATTAGTAACCATTATTCGCCAATGCCAAACAAGGCATTGGCAGTTTTACCCAAGGTCCACAATTTTATGCAGGGTGAGAGGAAAAATATTATTCCTCTCACATACATACTTATTAAGATATATATCTTAATAAGATATATATACTTATTACATACTTATTAAGATATATATCTTAATAAGATATATATACTTATTACATACTTATTAAGATATATATCTTAATAAGATATATATACTTATTACATACTTATTAAGATATATATCTTAATAAGATATATATACTTATTAAGATATATATCTTAATAAGATATATATACCTATTACATATTTGTTAAGATATATATCTTAATAAGATATATATACTTATTACATACTTATTAACATATATATCTTAACAAGTATGTATGTGAGAAAGTTTTGATGAGACCTCTCCCGTTAGTATAGGTGGAAAGAAATTTGCTACATAGCTTTTCGCATATATATTATTTTTAGAAGGTTAATGGTTATAAAGCAAATTGATATAGTCCAAATCTAAAACCGTATGGGCATTAATTCTGTATTCAAATACTCTCTTCAGATGATCATAAACTATTATAGGCCTCATTGTGAAAATCCAAGAATTATAATAACTGGAATTGGAAGTTACTTTGTTACTAAACCGCTGTTCTAAAACCTGAGTCAATAGAATAGTGAAAACATGCAGATGAACGAATACCAAAAAGAATACCTGATTAAACGATGAGAGGAAAGGAGCGAAAATAAAATGAATATCAATTTGAAATATATCCTGGGAGTAGAACTTAAAACATATTCGACGCGGTTTAATGCGAGAAAATATCCGAAGTCGAGATAAAAGTGCACAAGGAAATCTAATATATAAAAAATAAATGTATGTTTGTTCGAATTTTATACGCAGCCGTACCATTCATTGGATTACAATAAAACTTTGCCAACTTATTGCTTTGAACCTAGAAAATCCATGTTTTTCATATGGCCAGTTGATTGTTGGATGCTCACGAGCCAGACAGCCAAGAAATTTGTTTTTGCTGAAGACGGAAAAATAAAGTAAAAAAAAAAAAATAAAAGAAATATTTATCTTCTCCTTTATATATCATTCAATTTCAGTGAATGCATTCATTATCGGCAAGAAAATGAATTCATTCTTTCTATCATTCCTAATTAAACAAGATAGCTATTTTAAATTTCAAATGATATTTCTAAAATTATTTCTTCTGCGGCAACAACGTGCCTTATACCAGTTAGTTGTTTGTAAAAGATCAGTGGTTGATATTTTCCTAGGAAATCTTTTAATTAGAGATGAATTTATGTAGTATACAGCGATGGTTAAAACAAGAAATTCAGAATATACATCACCCTTTAACTCAGCACATATTATTCCGACCCAATACATGCTTGTGTTGCGAAATTACTTATATCATTATTTATATCAGTAATGAAATCGAGTCAGTCATAAAACCAAGATTAAAATACCTTATTTTAGTGAATTCATGTACAGAATATATTATTATAGACGAGTACATACAATGAACAAGCGATTTCCTTTCATCGCAGTATGGTCCACATGAAATGTAGAAAAATAAAATGGTGAAATATTTATTTTGAAGGATATGTTAAAAGATTGAATGCTTATAATAAAAAGGTTGATGAAAGGTTAGAGTGCCAGTACTCACTTATCGTCTATGTATATCACACAAATTGTTTGCCGAATTGTAAGCATCTCGATCAGACCGAATTTAATCATTAAAAACTATATAGATGAAGCCATGTCTGCATAGAATAATATTCATAACTGAAAATGTCTGACTGTAGTGGGACAAGCTCTACGATTGAAACAACATTTCAAAAGTCTGTAGATCCATTTTGTAGTTTTAGGTGCATCAATTTTATGAAAAATACAGTAAACAAGGCAGAAATAAAGTCAGGTGTTTTTGAAAAGCAAAAATTGAAAAAAATCATTTGAAAAGCTGACTTTCTTACAGATATCCAAGAAAAGTTCTATTTCTAGAATATTTTTGCTTGTCTAAAGCGAGATTACGCTCAAAGCCAAAGAAGCTTTGCTGATTCAATTCAATTCAACATCCAGGAAAGCCACATTCAATCCTTTTGTTTTCAGAGCATTAGATGACTCTCCAGGAGTAGAACTCTCCATCAAAAAGAAGGGCAAATAGTAGTAAATATATACAATAAATTATATGAAATATTTAATAATTCATAGATAGAAAATTTTGAAATGCTTAAAATTTAACAGATTAAGAGGAATTTTAAAACATACAGAAATATAATAAACGCGGCGGCAAGTATAACAATAAAAATTGCAAAATATAGGTGAATTTTACGAGAATTTTATCTATGTCAAAGTGAATAATTATAAATAATAAACATAGTAAGTTTTTCTGGTTGCAACAAATCTGTTCATTTCCCCTCCAGTTTTGTGAATCACTAGAGAATGCCTGTAAGTTTATAACAAAGTATGTTGAAACAACCATCACTATCCCTTCCATCCTCAGTGAAACTTTAAATTTTATTCAAGGCCTGGTCAAATAAAAATGTACTGAAATTTCAGTTACAAGCAAAAATAGCATGATGAGGATGACACCTTGGCCTGTAATCCCTCTCCGAATTTTCGCACCACATCATCAGGAAGTCATTTGACACCAACGGGTTTAACGGGAACCAGACCCACTTACTCGGTATTCTTAGGTGGTGTTGGGTCTTGAACCTGTAAACTTCCGATCCCGAAGCCAATACTAACACCAGACCATCGTGGCCTCTTATATACTTTATAGTGTGAAGTTAAAAGAGTTGAAGAAACTCAAGCATCCTACCGACTATGAAATATGGTAATTCATCTTATTGTTTTAACAGCAAAAAGAGTAGAGGCATTATCAGATATGGCAGTTCTCAGATATGCGAAGTTTAAAGTAACAATACAATAAGTGACGGCAAAGTGAGAAAAGGGGCGAAATTTTTCATCGCCGTATAGAAAACTTCATAAGGCGATCCAGAGCGAACGATGTGGGGATAGGATACTATCAGATGGTATTGTACTGCTTCATGTAGATACAAGATCCCATGTTTCGGCTTGTCTCAAAAACTGATCAAATCTTTTTGTTGAGAGTATTCGATCATTCATCAAACAGTTCAGATCTTGCCCCATGTGATCTCTTCCCCGGTCTAAAGACCTTTCCGGGTAACAGGCATTTAGATACTAGCGGAAAAAGTGAGAATAGTTCTCTATCAGAGAAACGACAAGGATCTATAAAAAAAGTATCCATAATTCATTGTTTGCTATGATAAATATTTAAATCTATTAAGAAACTATGTAGAAATACAGAGAATTGTATGTAAAAGCTGGAATAAAGGCTCTTTTAAATTCGTTTGAATTTTCTTTCTTTTATTTCATAACGAACCTTACTTAAAAAAAAAGACCTCATATGTGAAACTCCAGTTATAAGAACTCAACCTAACTGGGCCTTAAAGATACAAAACCTGGCATTTAAGGAGGAAAATATCTTCAATATTGACCTTTTACATCTCCGGACTAATGGTGTATAAAAGGATGCAGAATTTCACAATTAAAAAAAATTAAAGTTCAACAAACATTTTAAGATGAAATTTTTTAAGATTTCTTTCTTTAAAATATTCTGGAATTTATATTGATATAAGTTAACACAAACCGAGAAAATCCTACCATTTCTAAACACACAATGAAGCTAGCTAAGCACGCATTAAATCCAATAAATACTAAGTTACTAAATTTCTGAATTATATTTAGAAGCTTACTCATAGCTGCAACAAACATTTATCTCGAAAATGATTATTTCCCTCGTTTAAATGGTTCAACAAGTAATATGGAATACATTTCTCATTAATGTCGGACTATTAACTTTATCCGAAATTCTACTTCAGTGAAGAGAATAAATGGTTCATATTTTGACTAGTATCCATGTACGTTACTAGGGAAATATAATTTATGCCAATTTCAGAAGTTAATGCTCACCCTTCCATCACCGTTGACGTCATTTCTGATTTAGCCTCACAGCTAATGGCTAACTTGATCATTTCCCGTAATCTAAATATTAAGCCACATCTGGTTGAGGCTCATATGCGGCATCCATACTCTCCGGATATGTTTGTACTATAACGATGTTAATAGATAGATAGATATATAGTAAAGACGGGGTTTTAGATGGAAGACACTTTAGATTACTTTTGAAAAGTCTCTTATTCTAATACAGACTATCCATTAAATTGGGTATTTATATACCTATTTCAAGTTTAAATTTATTAGACGCATAATGTTCACTGCAATGGAAATTAAATTTTATTGTGTGACGATGCTGGATTTCTCATCCATTAAGAATGCAAAAATACAATAGTTTGATAAGGACTTCGCTATTGGAATATATTATATATTACATATATTTGGTAATTTGGTAAAAATTGGTAATTATATATATTTGGTAATTTGGTAAAAATTGGTAATTATGTATTTGGTAAATTTTGATAAATATAATATATATATTTGATAAATTTTGATAAATATTATATATATATTTGATAAATTTTGGTAAGAACTTCGGAATTATTTACACTTTCTTTATTCCAAAAACGAATGATGTTGCATTTCTTATCCATTAGGGATGAAAAGTCTAATATTTTGGTATACTTTTCCAATACTTAGAAACAAAAAAAAGTTATAGTTTTTCTATTCCAAATATTTGATGGGAAAATGCCATGAAAATTTTTATAGTTACACATTTCTGAATTAAATATTTTCAATTAAAGCAATTTAAAATATAGAAAAAAAAACCATATTAATGGGGCTTTGTTATCAGGTTGAAAGGTTCACTTTATTTTTCTCTCACACAAAGTCTACGAAGTTTTTTTCTTTTTTTTTTTTTTTCTAAATGTCTTTTTTTTTTTAGTTGCAGTGGCGCAATTAGTCTGGGGCATTCAATGTTAGTCCCCTGCCCAGGGCTCTAAATTTAGAAATCAATTTGCTACGTGTGAAAATAAAGTGGCTGTTTTCAATCAAGCTCTTACAGTTCATTAAATTTCTAATGGTTTTATTCAAGTGGTGGAAAACATTTCGAATACTGTCCTTTTTACAATCATAGAACTGACTTGAGCTAGGTTTCTCAGAGAACCGATGACGAAAATTACGTCTGTGAAAGGAGAAGCTCGTTAAGGCCCTTTTCAAACATTTGTGTCTTAGTAAAGAAGGGTGGGGGATAGGGACCATCCTCAAATCTGTTTTGGTAGGGGAAGATAATAAATCAATGAACTTCACAGACTGTCTCAGCGTATATATGGGGAGGAAATGTCACAGCCTTCTTATTCATATTGATTGAATATAGGCCAGATTAAAATCTGTTGGAACTTTCCCATTGAAAACATGATATTTTATACTCATTTAATTTCGCAAACAGTTTTTAAGAAGCAAATATTACGGTAGACTGAAAAAACCAAATATGTAATTCTCTTTCAAAAGCGTTGGTTACACTACTGCGAGTATAAAAATAAATAAATTTAAAAGTCATATTAAACAGAATGGTATAAACAAATAATAGAAATTCAGCCCATTTTATAATCCGAACCCACGCGTTCAATAATATACAAAGGAAGTCCATTCTAAGATACCAGCATTTAATGCTTCTATGGATGAGAGGCAATGTATAAAATTTTTCCTTTTTTATTTATTTTTTGGGGGATTTTTTTTAGTTGTTAAGTACACATTTTATCTTGAGTTTTCTATGTACAGAATCAATGAAATGAATATGTGTTCCATACATTTTTTTTTAATATATGAAAATTTTAAGATAAGCAACTATTTAAATTTTAGCCCTTTCTTAAGCAGATAAATTTGTATTGTTTGAAATTTTCTAAGTAGATGCAGAAAAATTTGATTAAAAATTTTCGAAGCATATTTATAAATTGTTTTTGAAATTCTTTTATTTTATTTTATGGCGCATTTCGTATGAAGTAACACTCCGTATTCAATTCCCATAGGGAAATTATTTCTGTTAAAACTAAAAGCGAACGTGCATGTGATGTCTGTTGTCTATACGCTGCTACAATACAGCGCTAGAGTTTGCTTTAAGATTTTCCAGATTTAGAAGAAAGAGAGTGGAAATGTCTGCTTCAAAGATACTTTTTAATACTTTAATTAATTTTAATAAAAAATTAGACGAAACTTAATTGTGATATTTATTGAAAATGTTGAGCGATAATATTTCGTTATAAAAATATTTTTGCACGATAAATTTTCGAAAAATTATCTTTTCAGTGATATACACTAAGTTGGACCATTTTTCTTTAATTTTAGTAAACTTTGAATTATTGTCACTTATTATTCAATCTTTGAATATTTATCCCTTTATAACCAAATCACAGTTCCTTTGCTGAAATTTAAATCAAATCTAAATCACAATTTCTTAAAATCTTTAAATAGTTTGTTGTTGCCTGGTGAAAAATGTAATAGTATCGCAGATAAATTTTTAATCAAGAATTTTACCTTACTCTTAAATTATAAAAAGATAATTGATTTATAGCTATGAATATTAGA
The DNA here is from genome assembly GCF_947563725.1 of Argiope bruennichi. Lineage (NCBI taxonomy): Eukaryota > Metazoa > Arthropoda > Arachnida > Araneae > Araneidae > Argiope > Argiope bruennichi. The sequence continues at coordinate 79,818,464 of NC_079163.1, forward strand.
TTTTATTTTCTGCCTTTCTCTGTACGATCTGAAGCAAAAGACAATTTTTTATTTCTGAATTTACGCCATGATATTTATTAAGTAATCATAATTATTAAAAAAAAATTTAAAAACGTCTGAAGTATAGTTATTTTCAGATGTTTCTTATTTAAAAGTTAAAGTATCTGTAGTTATTAATTTACGTTATTCATTTATACATATTTTTAAATTAAATATGTAATTTCTAATCATCTTTTAAATGCAATTCTTGTAATAACCATTTGAATTATGTATGGCATTAATATCTAAAAATCGTTACATTTAACACATATAAATATAGCATTTTAAAATAATTTGTATCTTATAAATGCCATTATTTTTTTTCCTAAGCTTGTTATTGTGATCATATGATAATTAATATTTCAGGTTTACATTTGGCATGCGATGTATTTTTTATATTGTTGGATGATTTAGATACTTGCTAAGATTTTTTCCTATACATTTATTTTTGCATTTCGTAACAGGATCATTTTATTTGGTTTCAGGATGAAAGCAGCTGCAGCAATTAATTTATTATTCAGTTGTGTGTAGTAATTTGCTTAAATATGTACATAAATTACAATAAGTGCTCATTACTTAATTAAGTTAAATTCATGCTTGACCAAAATGATAAATAATCTTAATTAAATCTCATCTTTTTTAGAAAGTTATTTTGTCTAACGCTTTTATGATAGTTATATATAAGAGACTAAATCATTAATTTCTTTAACTGAAAAACTTTCAGTCTTTTGCAAATCTTTAGAAATATTTTTATTTTATTTATGTATCAAAATTTTGTTCAATTGGTCATATTTTCTTTTGTTGTAGTTTCTAATTAATTACTTTATTTATAACAGTTAATGTTTTCAGCTTACTAAAAATTAAATAAGTTCAATAACTACATTAAGCTTAGTTGACATTAAGAAATTAATACAAGTAATTTAATGGGAGAACTAGCTAATCGCTGAGGAGTCTAGTTTGCAATAATTTATAAACATGTAAGTCACAACCTTAGTTTAATATACTGTTTAGGTTTAACTTAAATTTCAATATTAGTTCTCTCCACCATAAAATTTCACAAAGAAAAAATATTACAGTATAAAAAAAAGCAGGAGAGAGGTTTTTGCTTTGAAATTTATCCTGGATATTATTTCACGTAGATATGCTTGTATATATGTATTAAATATTATCGAATGATGTCATTAAAACATGTGGCATGAGCATCAATGCAAATCAAATGCTATCAAAAAATTTAATTTCCGAATTATGTTATTTTGAATTTTAATTTTCAAGTTGAAACACGTTTGAAGTTTAGTGGCGCTAGATCGAGATTATACTAAATAACGAAAAGAAAAATGAGTGGTATTCTTCCGAAATTACAGAATATACATCTCAGTTATTAAACCGATTCCAAATTCAATGCAGCTTGTTAAGAGTCCATTTTCTGGATGGATTAATATTATTAATTCCAAGAATTAAATTTTATTCTTCTTTAAGCTTACATTTTTTCAGTTTGGAAACTTTTTTTTTTAAATCTGAGCCTTATTTCAATAAAAATGTGTTAGATAGTCTCCGCTGAAGTTAACTATACATAATCATGATAATATTATGTAGAAACGAAGAAGTAGTTTTGAGGGATGAGACATTTGAGTACCATTCGCTGAGATGATTAAGTCACTACTGGCATATAAGAGAAGGAAAACAACAACAAGCAACTATCCTGTTAGAATTTATATATATATATATATATATATATAGAATACCTCTAAATTAGTATCATGTGTGGTAAGGTGTAAGACACAATTTGCAAAATGGAATTTGGCACATAAAGTTTGTGTTCGTTTACCTATAGCTTCTACTGAGCTCTGAACCAGTGGGACAATATTCAATGAGTTTTAAAATGAGTAAAATCCCATTGGGGTTTATATTTTATTCCGTGAAACTTATGCATCTAGTGGTAGTCTGTGGGCTAAGGGCTATTGCAGGAGTGAAGATAGATGACATAGTAAATATTTTGTAATCTAAAATTCGAAATACCATTTGATCAAAGTTTGGACTCGCCATGAAAGCCTCTCATGTTCATTTTAACCGTACAATAAGTTTGAACATTTGTAGAGTGATGAGCAGTTTTGAAAATCTGCTTCACAGTTCAGAATTATTGCCTATTATTCTAAGGAGGTAATCCATCTTGTCTTATAAATGAGGAGATTGGTTCTTGGAAACTAATTAACTAGCATATTCACAAGCGCTCGACAGTAGCGATTCTGCCTACATACAGTACACTCCCGATTATCCGCGGAATTGGGTGGCGCGGACGCCGCGGATTACAAAAATCGCGGATAATCCGAAAAACGCTAAAAACGGATATAGCAAAAGAGAAAACAGTCATTCCAACTTTGAAAAATCGTTTTATGTACAATAAAACGTAAAATAAACAACAGGAAATGTTTAACTAACGCATAATATTTTAGTATATCACTCAAAACTAACCTAAAGTGCATTTTGTTAATGAAAACAGAAAAGTGCTTTGTACTTACGAGAGGCGTCAAGGATACACAGAAAAATTAATACATATGTACTGTTTTAATACTGCAATGTATTATGTAATTACAAAAGCATAACTGTAAAACTACACCTTTTTGAAGAAATCAGTCATTTGTGTTTGCTTCTTGCTTTGGAAGCATTTTCTCTTTGTTTGGAAGCAAAAAAAAAAAAAAAAACTGAGTGCGGCAGGCGCGGATAATCCGCCCGCGTATAATCGGGAGTCTACTGTAGTTAGAAACTGGTTATCCCGCTTTACTGTATTATTCTGACTGAAGAAGTGAAATATTAAGTATCTTATCAGGTTTATAATATAATAAACAACTAGATATTTTTTAAAACTTGTGATTCAAAAATCTGCAATCACACCTCATATTATTGCTATTAAAATCGATTAAATTCTAACAAAAGAGCATTTCAATATTAAACGTGAATTAATTTTCATGGTACAATCCATATATAAAATTCGTAATTCCTTATTAATAAACCAAAACAAATGATTTACCGTGTATATAATGCATTTCCCACCTAAAAAAGGATGAATTGGATACCACTTGCAGGGAGATTCCAAAATTTATAAAACATGGGAATAAATTATAATTTTTTAAATAAAGTAAATCCTTAACATATATAAATTTTATCGTCTAGTTGCCAAAGTATGAATAACAATAACTAGGAAGGCCGAGAATGTAAGTGACGATTCTTGTATTAAGAAAAAATCGAATTTAACCGTAGCGATATGGTGATCACAAATACAAGAATAAACAATAGTAAATTACTTTAATTTTATTGCTGAGCTTTTTTAAATATTTTAAAGTCAATAATATTAAATTTCGACATTTTTTATACAAATTCCTTCTATGAACTTTCCATCAGTTAAATACGCATTGCATAACACGCTTTCAATTAATTATATATTAATAGAAATAGTTCATTGAACCTAAAGTCACTTCACTTCTTATTTATTCGAATAAAAAGTTGGCACATTCTTTTTTTTTTCGGTTGCTGATATTACAAGCTTTTCCGTTAAAAATATAAACAAAACTATTCCAAAAGTCCTCTAAAAATGTTACGTAAACAAATCAATTCCCGAAAAACTAGAAACCTTTAAAGCAATTCTCTTAGTCAGAAAGCGTGTATCGTTCTGTCCTTGTTTAGAATTTCAGATTCAAAAAGTTTTCAAGCCTTTCTCAGAAAATTTTTTAAAATCGCCATTAGACCTTCAATGACAGATCAGACAAACTGCGAGAAGCATTTTGATGGACATTTCTAACTAGCTCTAAACACTTTAAAAGCCAAAAGATACCATAACGGAAATGAAACTATCATATTTTCGATTTTGTTAACGAATTAATTTCCTTGTTTCTATTGTTAAGCGAAAGCCGATAATAAATAGCTTCCAAGAATTTCAAAAGGTACGAGGCCGTGTCAGTGTTTGACGCAACTAAACAAGGAAACCATTGCATATCTACATCTGGATTAGCATAAAAATGAACGCATTGATAGGTTTATGACACGAGAGCATCTTCGAAAAGCCTTTCTTTCAATGTCATTGAAAGGCATTAACTCAGTCGCGGCATCTGTAGTCAAGAGGAAGAATTAGTTTCCGCGAATAAGGTTACTTGCGCATAATTCTTTTCAGAATATCGAGAGAACCATGTCACAAAGATATGGAGCTTGAAAAATAAAAACCGTTGGTGGAGTTAAATTTACATTAAAATATTAAAATAATGGATACATCAAAGGGAATTTTTAGATACTTATAATGGAAAGCCAAAGGATTCCTGATGTGGTTTAACACAACATGACATAATACTTTCTAATATCTTGCTTGATATATGGATTAAAGAAAAGTAATAATATAATTAATGCAATGGTTTTAGATTAATATGATGATTTAAATTTTAAGACTACAACTAATTAGTATAATGGTAAATTTTGGTCCCTTCACTTAATGCATTATTAATTTGTGAAACTGCTACAATTTTGAAGCATCTTTATGGCACTTCGTCGGAGTATATTTATGGGAAAATAACTTTTATGCAATAATGCTGAGAAAATATACTTAAATATTGAAGGTATTTTGATTAAAAGATATGATCTGGTAAATTCATAAGCATGAATATATAATTTTTTTTATATTTGCTTTAATTTTTGCAAATTTTGTACATTTATTTTCTTAGAAATAGAAATGTAGCTATTATAAGAAATCGGGGGTGAATTCGATATTTTAATTTATATATTTTAACTATAAGCGAAAGAGGTGAAATTGGCTTTTTTCCTAGTGTTAAATCTGCCTTTTAATTCCTTCACATTTATAAAAATTTTGTGTATTTCACATGGATTTTTTTTTTTTTTTTAGCAAAGGGGATTGAGTAAATTGTAGAATATTGCTCCTTTAGGGCTGACAAAGCTCTATTTTGAAATTACAAATTTGTATTCTTTCAAGAAGCTTCATAATCATTTTTTACCTATACGTGACGGTTTGGTATGGAAGTTTGGAGAAAGGAGTTGCAGTTCAGGTATCGTCCTCGTCATCAGACCGCGGTTCAAAATAGCCCTAGTGTTGCTTTAAAGCTGTTGCCTTTCTTTCCTCCAGATATATTTTATATGCAATCAAAATTATACTACTAATGTTTATTATATTTTTATGAATAGATTATATTATTTTAAATGTTGATACCGATATAAGTATCAAAATGTAATATAACAAAGTATTGACATGCAGGCTACCTTCAAATGAGCCAGTTTTAGTTTGTGCATATAAAAAAAATCATTTAAAAATAGTTTTACAAATGATGACCAATTATAGCATTTTTAACATAACATTCAGGCTAAAAAATAGTTTGACTAATGAATGAATAAGCCAGATAAGAAAAATTGGATTACATTAATCTAAAAGTGGTTTTGAAAACAAAAAAAAATTTGTTATATTTTGAAATTTAAAAAATAATTTCTATTCCAAGAAGTTTGAGCTTATGACTTGTAAATTAAATGAGAGCGTGAAATTAATTCGTCTCGAAACTATCGAAAATAAATCAAGATATTTGGGCTCCTACAATTTCAAGGAGCCTGAGGCAGTTCACTACTTTGCCTATTTGATCATTCTCCCCTGCAGATTCCCTCCTTTCCTTTCATCTCTGAGCTATTTTTAGAAAGCAATTACATTCCTTTTAGTAAAGTCGCAGCATCGGTATGGAGATACAACAAGTTCGAAAGCAAATCTTTACTGAGGTCATTCTTCTAATAACACGGAGGTGATTAGTCCTGACTCTCACAAAAATCACGTGATTTTCGTTTGGATAGAAGGCCCGGATTACAAGCGGGTTCGGCCAGTTTCCTTTCTTACTTTCGATGCAAGCCACGGTTTGCAGACGTGTCATAGCACCTCTAAGAACTCATCGCGATGAAACAACTGCTAGGCTAGGAGAATTCAACCAATTACCCATTTATAGGATGGAATCATTGTATGAGAATTGTTCTGCTGAGGAAGACACCGCCATAAAATGGTTCCAAAGCATTTAATTCAGAAAATCAATGTTAAAATAAAATAATAATAAAAAAATGAATCAGCCAATAAGTACCCTATTTCTTGTGCATGACTCTGATGCCATGACTCCAGCTCTAGATAAGACTCCTAAATGTGAATCTCCCTTGAGAAGGAGGCAATCTTATAGTAAAATCTCGGTTTCGTGCAGAAGGCTTTCAGTTTCGAAACCAGATTCCACAAAAAAATCATCATGCAAGCGGGCCGGTGCACATTTAATCCTTCGGGGCCTGGTATTTTTCCGCCGTTAGGATGGAGAAGCTTGGAGAATTAGCAATAGTTGTGGATCATTCTCGATATTTGCTTGCGTTTCAAAATTACTAGGGCTGTCCCAATATATCCCTAGTACTTCTTCGGAACAGAATGTTGATTAACTAAACTACCATGATGAAACCCTGGGGCGTACCCTTAATGAAAGAAGTGTAGTTACTTTTACTTATCCACCTTCCTCGGGCCGGATAGAGCACTGTAGAGGTCCTTAGGAAATGTTAGATTCGAGATCCACTTTTACCTTCCTCAGCGTCAGAAATTCTCATTTTTTATTGATTTTATTTTAATCTCTACATAAACAGCATCAAACATTATAAAAAAGTTAAATAACGATACTTTTCGAAGATCACCTTCAAGAAAGTTTGTGTGAATGGTTAGCGTATAAAAAGACTAGTTTGAAAGTAATTAAAATAATTACACTTAAAACACTAAAACAGTTACAAAACTTTTTTTAACAGAATATGTATCCTCTAATATAAAGTTGTCAGAGTTTTGAGTCATTCGGCCAATTACAAAAAAGTTAAACGGCACCACAGGCGAATCTAAAAACACGAAAGAAGTCCTCAGAATATTGTTCTGAAATTTAAAACGATTATTATAGCTTGAATAACGTCCAATATATGACCTATATAACTGAAAATACAAAATTTAAGTGCTCTGAAAAGACTCCAAAAAATTCTTGGGGGACCTTCAAATTTTTCAGGACCCTTAGGCAGTTGCTTACTTTACCTATTTCATAATACATCACTTCTCCCTGCGTATTTCTCGTGTGTGGACCAGTGCCCGACAGCAAACTTCGGATAGGTAAAATTTAAATTTTATTACTCTTCAAAATATGACTGCGACTCCATCTTTAGCTCGGGGTTGGGAAATGTATTGCTTTATCTTCTATTGATATACGTGACAGTTCATATTTTTTATCTAGTTCGTTTGAAGCGAATTGGATATTTATGAGTAGTCGTATAAGATGATATAATATTCACTAGGGCTCTAATATTTTTATTTAAGAAATGGTAAATTTTGATGTTAGCAACATTACACTCTGTACTGTTCGTTTTAGTATCCTTTATATATTCGTTTAGTCTTTCTCAGCATAGTTTATTTGGAACAGAACTTGGGTTTACACTTTCTTGAAAAATTACATGAGAAAATAATAGCATGGAAATTGTTCATTTGTCAAAACATAGTAAACTATTCGTAAAAAATAGATTAATATTTGTGAGAGTATATCCTTTTAAGCCGTTTGAAGGAACAGAATGTTTTTATTTCGTTGGAATGGATTTATGATTTAGAATTTAGTATAAATTTTGTATTTCTATACTTCGAATAGAAATGATCTAATTTGAACTATAAAATGAACAAATTCGCAGTTATAAAGTAGGACTAGCTACAATCGATCGTAGTCTTCAGAGTTTGTAGGATTTTATAGCTTATTCTCAGCCTTAATTGTATTACTAGGACTCACTGTGTCAAATTCTTCAAACAGGGAGGGGGTAGCTTAATTGCACCATGTGATTATTGAATTTCTTTTCAAAGCAAAAACTCGAATTTTATGACATTGCTTTAATCCATGTATTTCGAAATTGATATGCAATTTTAGAGTGAAATTTCATTAAAATCATATTGAATTGGAATATTTTTGAATTATTTTTGAAATGCATTGCATCCATTACCCAACACAACAGCACATTGTTAACTCCAGTGGTTTAAAATGAAAGTAAAAATATAGCAATAGACGTTTTTTTCAAGTTGGAATTGCCATTCTCTTTACGCATTACTTCATAATTTATAGTCACTAATAATTACAATAAATACTAAGTTACGTAAGAGAAATTGAATCGATAGTTAATATACGGTGGGTTTGCACCACTTGACGTTATTCCTCCTTTGTAAAGGGGTCTGCTCTCAGTAAATCTCTTAACGAGTTCAATGATGCCTGTTCAAGTTTCTCCTCTATTAAAATGGATAAACGCATTTTGAGCCTTCATAATAGCTGAAGGCAGTTCAAGTAACATACGAGGTTTGATTGCTGATGAAGCGTATGTGTTGGACCGGGTCGAAATTACCGCTAATGATAATTAACTCAGCCTTCATTACGGATGTTAATTAAATGACCGAGATGTGTACAGATGTCGAACTTTGGCTATTGTCTTTAGTGTTCAGTGATTACATGAGCAGGAATGAGTTTCTAGTATGGTTTCATATGTTGAATCGAAAGACATGCTTCGTTGATTTCCGAAACTGTTAGTTATCTTTCCTTGGAAAATTGCTAACTGCATTAGGAGCAGAGAACATACGTTTTCAGTGAGTAATGTTATCGAGTTAATTAAATAGAGTCTCTTCACAGTTTGCTTCCTCCAAAAATGATATTTTTTTAGACTTATATTAAAGTTTTATCTTACTTAGATAATGGATGAAATCTTTCTGAGAAGTAATCGCTTATAGGATTGCTTCGAATATTGTATACTTAGATTTCTATTTAATATAATTTTGGAACTCTTGAAAGCATTTCACTCAATGGGTTTAAGAAGTTCGAATAGAATATAGAAGGAAAGTTCAAAAAAATTTGAAAAACTCCAATGTAACTAAATACATTCCAACTAAGCCATTTTTTTCTTCTTTACTGCTTTAAGAAGTATAGCAAGACAGTGGAATAAGACGCTAAAAGCAGGGAAAACTGATTTTTAAAACTTTTCTTTTATGAAGGAATGTTTAGATTGTAAAGCAAGTGCTTATGCAGATATTTAATCCAAGTAAATGCGTTAAATTTCTCTCGCAAGATTTCAGTATAATTACTCGAAGTATTTTAATGGGTTCATATGGTGTAGTTAAGTTGTCTAAATTTATCCGTTGAAATGTATTCAGTTGCCAATATGGTAAGGATTTATGTGATGAAAATAAGCTGCTGTGCTCTATATATTAAAACGCTAAATAATCATTAGTGTTAAGAATGAATTAAGAAAGAAGATTCTTCTAAAGAATTTTAGAAGTCATTTTCAATATAGTTGCCAAGAGATCAATCTGCATTCATTAATTTTTAGTGAAATAGTTATTTGGCTTCTATTCAAATACATACGACTGGAAAATAAAAAAGCAAATAATTCTTAATCTATTTGTATCAAATTAGAATAATCAGTTAAATGTGTGTGGAAGATATATATTTTGAAAGAATATTTTGCAATTCTTTCTTACTTGCATCCTTCTTATGCAAGCTTATCCCGCCGGAATCCCTTTCATGTACATTTTCGTTTTTAAGGTTAAATAAAGCTCAAGTAACTTTTTGTAAATTTCTTTCTCGGATATCTCATTTTTCCTCGCCTGAAGTTAAAATAAACTTTTCCTAATGATGAAAAATGAATTGTAATCGAAGAAAGTATATTTATATGTAGCCTTACATTTTAATCAACCCATTCAGAGAAAATACGAAACATTTTCTGATTTACCTTAACATTTTAATCAACCAATTCAGAGAAAATACGAAACATTTTCTGATTTACCTTACATTTTAATCAACCAATTCAGAGAAAATACGAAACATTTTCTGATTTATCTTACATTTTAATCAACCAATTCAGAGAAAATACGAAACATTTTTTCAATGTACCATACATTTTAATCAACCTATTCAGAGAAATACATTTTCTGATATACATATCTCCATTCGACCGGCATTCACTTCATTGTTAAAATATTTTATTGATCTCCATCATTTGAATCTATATGAAGGTTCATTGAAACGGACGTTATGATTTTAAAACTTGACCAAGTAATCAAGGACACCTCTACTAGAGTTCACATTAAGAAACCACTTGACAAACGACAGGTCTTTCACACAGTAAGCCAATATATGTATATCTCACAAAATGTTTTATTCGATAGTATTTGACTAATAACTTCAACTCACCCTAGCAAAATTCAGAATCGGGATCAAATATAACTAGGTTAAGTCATAATCACTTAGAAAAAGTGTTAAAGTAAGTTTTGCAATTAAAAACTGACTTGTCACATTAAAATACAAGGTGGTTATAATTAAACTTTCCCTTTAAACAGCATCCTACAACGCAAACGGGTGAACGGATTGCAACGAAATTTGGTATATATACTAAACACGAGATGCGCTCACGAGATTTCGAAAAAAATTTACTTCCAAAATGTTCCCCAGAGGGCTCCGTTTCCAGAAAAACATTAAATTTAATACAATAAACGACCAAAACGGAGTACAGAAACAATATTAACTAATCAGAAGAAGAATTATGAGTAATAAAATGTAAAACCGGGAAAAGCTGTCAGTTCTAGGGGGAAAAAATGTCGAGATTTGCATGCTTGCTAAGAAGAGGAAGCTTTATGCAAGACAGGTTAGGGTATAAAACGTTTTCAGACGTTGTCATATTTTTTGTTGATGTTTCCGACTGTAATAATGATAATTTCATTAGTTGAAGGTGCGTTATTGGTGAAGCTGTTTTACGAAAACAAGGGGAATGCTTCTGCTGTAGTTCGTGAATTTCCTCATGTAAAGAATCTACGGCGTGGACCAATGCCTACTAAATGTATCCAGGCCATGATTAAGAGATTTGAAGCGACGGGGACAGTAGGAGTTCAACCTGAAAGAGATCGTAAACCTGTCACACCGATACTTGTTAATGCCGTCAAGACAGCTGTTGCCGCACAAATTTTGCAGGTGAATGAGGGTGGTCACATGAAGCATCTTTCCCTACATCGTTCTGGATACGATCAACAACTGCTCCTCTTATGTAATTTTGTCCTAATCTGTTCTTGTTTCTGTAACCTAAGCTGTTTTTTTCCTCCTTAAACAGCGTACTGTTAGTTTTCCCTTAAACAACGTACTGTTATTTTTTCCTTACCTTTATTTAATGTGGCGAGATGACAAGGTGATTAAAAACTAGTCAATAAATGTTAATATTGTCTCTGTATTCTCTTTAGGTCGTTAATTGTGCTAAATGTAATGTTTTTTTCAGGAAAAGGCACCGTCTGATGGACATTTTGGAACTAAATTTTTTTTTTCGAAATTCAGTAAGCGCATTTCGTGTTTAAACTATATACCAAATTTCGTTGCAATCCGTTCACCCGTTTGCTTTGTATGATGCTGTTTATAGGGGAAGTTTAATTATAATCACCCTGCGTATTGTAATGAAATACAGTGAGAGTGTAAATAGGTGCTTTTCTAAAGTTATTCTGGGGTTATGCTTCCTCGAACACAGGAACCTTTGCTCTTACACGATCTTATGATTAACTAAATCCCCAAACAGTACAATGTGCAAGATTAAATTACTGAATATTTTACAAATAAGGGAAATCCTTGGTCAATTTAATACACAATTAGAACTTAAGAAAGCAGTAACATAAAAAGTATAGAATAGAAGGTAAAATATTGAAGAAAATTGAGGAGATGACGAGGTCTTATCGGAAAGAAAACATTAGTAGCTAATAATTCTTCAATGCGATGGTGAAGAAAACATTTGAAAAGTCATATCTTTATTTAAAATTGTCTCAAGAAGATTTGTCATAGAATTTTACTCTTTTTCTCATTTTTCTTTCGTATGACACGGATTCCCATTAGACTGCAGTTCTGTTGAAACAATCCTTTAATAAGGAGAGTGCATATAGAATTTTTATCTGTCAAATTGTTCACGGATTTGTCAATTAGTTTAAGAAGAAAAGAGATTTTAAACACCCACCACCTATATAAAGTAGTAGAACTTTTCCTACTAGCCTAACTTATTTAAAAACCATTCAGCAGTGCATTTTCTAAGAGCTATTGATCTTTTATAATAGTTTGGAAATTGAATACAATAGGATACTGGAGTATAGGAAACGTTCTAGAAAATTGGAAAGGATGCAAAATAGGAAATGAAATTTATACACATAAAGAAATCATTAGATCGTTGGTTTAAGGTTTAGTTATATTAACATCACGTTTAAAGCAACACTAGGGCTATTTTGGGACTGACCTCGTAATTTTGAACCGCGGTCAGATGACGAGGACCACACCTGAGCAGGACCCCCCCCCCCTCTCCACACCACGCCAGCGTTAGGACGTTTGGTCATGACGGGTTTAACGTGCAACAGACCTCCTTACACAACGGTTCTTCGGTGGAATCGGGATACGAACCTGAAACCCTCCGGTTCCGAAGCCGAGACCTTACCACCAGGCCACCGCGGCCCACTCTTTGGTTTAAGGGAAGTTTATTTTGCAATATTAGTGTGTATCTGGAGCTCTAGAAATTTCTTTTCAGTCAAATCAGAATGAAGGTAAAATACCATCATAAACAATTAAAAACCTCAAATTTAAGATGAACTGCTTTTACCATTACTTACAGCATGTTAGATTAATCTATAGGAAAGTATTTAAATATCCCAAACTTTTGAACACAGCAACCCCCTTCATTCTCTGCGCAATGAATTTTTGTATGTGAAAGATGTGACAAAAAGGTACTTTTGACCGTAAATGAAAGGGGAATCATTTATTAATAATATATAAAAATATTTCTAAAGTGTGGCTTGAAGATTAAGCCCACACTACATTTTTAAAAACTGTTGAAAGATATTCAAGAAATTATAGATATTCAAGATCTTGTAGCATCCCATAGTTTAGGAACTTTTAATTTAGAAGCTATCGATATCTTGAACGCTAATAAGTCTGAAAAATGCTTTTAATAATCTAGTAGAGTAAAACTGTTACACATTTATGAAAAACAAAATTTACCCCCCTCCCCCAATTAAAAAAAAGCTAAATTTTGTGGAGGAAAAAGTCGATTTTCGGAACAGCCTATTTGCCTCAGCTAAAAACTTTCAGTGCACAACCGAACAAGTACAATGATTCGCATTTTTGCAATTGCTTGCGATAAATCAATTCTTTTACAAGCTAAACAATAAATAACTCCTTTACAAATACTTTGTTTCCATATACGACAAATTTAAATAACTATCCACTTTTACTACTTTTTAAATGAATTCAATTTCACCGAATCCAGTTTGGAAACATGAGATTTGTTATTTTCTTGTTAAATTTGCATCAAAATATCTTTCCTTGTCATTTAAAATGCAAGACCTTAAAAAAACCTTACACAACAAAAGCTTATAAACAGAAGTAGTTATTGTAAGTATTTTTAGACGAAGAATTTTAGCGTTTAAACCTAGCATTTCGACTTTTAAAATGCATTTCGACTCCAGACGTATGTAGTTTAGGATATAAATGGGGTTTGGAGAAGGCAATAGCTTTATATGTTTGTATTGCCTGCCATAAATCAACTTCAATGATCGATAGTTTGAAAACCATATCTGACGAGAATCATTTATTTTAGCGAAAATTTGCATTTCGAAATTGCACGTTGACTGTGGGTCTACGATGTACTACAAATGTTAAAAAAGTATTATTTCCAGGCAATTTAAGATGGAGATATTTTAAATTTACCAGAGGGTAAACGTAATGGACCATATATAAATCACCGTCTTTCAGAGAGCAAATGAAATCTTTAGAACATTTGTCTAGTGTCGAAAAGAAATGGAATTTAGATTTAAAATATTAAAGAAAGATAATAAAAATAACAAAGAAAGGGATTATTATTGAAATGGAATAATAAAATAGTAAAGGAAAAACATGTTAAAAAGCAAATTTCATTCCAATATATTTATTAATATCCTCATAGGGCCATTGTATACTTGTAAAAATTATGTGACGGAATTCTAAGATTAACAATCACATATCTTCAGTTTTTATGTCTTTTTCATTTCACAAAAATGGGAGGATGGTATCTATGAGTTTAAGCAAGTGAGAAGAAATATCCCCCCCCCCAAAAAAAAAAATTGAAGACATAAGCAAGATTTTACACCAAGGCGAATCCTGCTCTAACCAAATTCCAATTTTTCATGAATAAAGTTTCTGTAAACATTGTCAATGTAAGTATCACTCAAGAGAATATGTATTTATGGCGAACTTATGCTCAACGTCATAGTGAATTCAGAGTCTCTGTTTCCGTTTTACTTTCTTATATATGAAATATAGAGAAAGTATTATAATTTCGATTAAATTTACAAAAATTTTAAATAAATAATACAGGGTGTTCATTAATTATTGTCGGGGTTTCCGTACCTTATAACTTTCGAATGAAAAATATTACGCAAAAACCGATTACGTATTCGTAAATTACAACTCAAAGAATTTTATTAATGATATTAAAGTGTAAAGCTTGCACAATTTGCACTTTGTAGGCATTTAGTTGAAGGCGATTATGTATTCGTAAAGTACAACTCAAAGAATTATGTATTCGTAAAGTACAACTCAAAGAATTATGTATTCGTAAAGTACAACTCAAAGAATTATGTATTCGTAAAGTACAACTCAAAGAATCGCCTTCAGCTGAATACCTACAAAGTGCAAATTGTGCAAGCTTTACACTTTAATATCATTAATAAAATACTTTGCGTTGTAATTTACGAATACGTAATCGGTTTTTGCGTAATATTTTTTATTCGAAAGTTATGAGGTACGGAAACCCCGACAATAATTAATGAACACCCTGTATTATAAGAAAGTAAGTATTGAAATTTCGAAAGATTTGTCAAAAATTTCAAACTCGAGATTTTGACGAGACTCACGTTTTAGATCTCCCAGAGTTTGAAAAACACATTTTTGGAAATTTCTGCTCTTACAAAGCTAACTCAAAAAGGCCTTAAGCTAGATGGATGAAATTTGGTATACAGTCTTTACTCCAAATTTGTAGTTTTTTATAAAATTTTAGCAAAATCTATTCAGAGGGAGTCTGTCTGGTTATTCAAATATTAGTTAATAAACTACGATAACTACAAAATTAAGAAAGCAAGATGTATAAAATTCAGCAGACAAAATTAACATATATATGTAGATATCTGTCAGATTTTGAACTAAATCCAACTAGAGGTTAAACGACTGTCATTCTGTACTTTAAGAAGCATATAAACATAATGGCTTAAATATATGAAATTTAGTTTGTGATTTTGTGACTACAAGAGTAGTTCCGAGTCAAATTTTTGTTGGGAAAAATGGGAGGAAATTTTTTGTTTTTTGTTTTGGGAAAAAAATTTGGGGGGATTTTTTTCGGAGTGAAACGTAGTTAATATCATGATTTTCTGATGCCATTAACAGCATGCTGGGAATTAATTGCCAAAAAAGTCGCCAAAGATCACACGATAGATTCATTAAAAATGCTACATTTACGACAAAATATTTCGTAACTATTGTACCAAATGCCATGGATGGTGTTCTCTGGTATATCACCTTTTTTTTTTTTTTTGAGAGTTTACGAGAAAGTTTTGGAGAAATCATTTCGCTGGCTGAAATTGTCTTGCAAATGTAAATGAACAGCACACTATTTATTATCTGTGGTAGAAGTTTATGGTCAGAAGACATGTCACTCATATTTTGGATTTTTGTTGCCTTGATAAGTAGGCAGTTAAGGTAATGACGATCGTTCTACCGAACCGATATTTAATTAAAAGAAAGATCACATTATAACCCCTAATATCATTAAAACATCTGAATTATAATCCATCAACATAAAGTGAAGTAAGAGACGTGCATTCCCTCATAAATTCCCAGTATTCTATATTAAGTCTTTCTCTGATGAAGCTAATGAAACTCATTACCAAGAATAAATGCTAGATTAGAGTTCATGCTTTTGTCCAAAGTGAGAAGGAGAATGAAAATAAATTCATTTGTATATTTGAAATTGTTCAATTATTTAAGTAAATACCTGAAAATGTTTTGATTTGATATCCATTTGCTTTTGAAAAGGCATGATAGTTGTTAATAAATGACTCGATTCATTCGTACTTATGAACTCTTCCTCTTGCAAGCTTCAAAACATGAAGCAGAATTTATGAAGTTTGAATAAAAGGTTGTAATTAATCTCACAAACATGGAAATTGCGGCTTTTAATAAGCCTTTTTCAATTAAGGGATTAATGTCAAAATTCATTTACTTAACCTTTTCAGTCCTAATAGGCCTATACGCCTCGGAGATTATTCCCTAATGGGTAAATAAATGATACATTTGCATGGTCTATCGTAATACCATTTTTACATGGGATTTAAAATGTTAATTGTACAAAAATCCGGTCTTAAGGTTTATGGTTAATTGATCCGCTCTTTGTTCAGCTGTGTATCACAAAACAGAGCTCATATTGAATACGAATGTGTACAAAGCGCTCATGAGAACTTGCGAAAAGCGTCAATCATAGTCCATATTGTTGATAATATAGATTCGGGTTCAAAATGTTTACCTATCGAAAGAAGGAAGTAAGAAATATAAATATTTCATCAAATTTGAAAATGAACATTATCGTGGCCACAATTTATGTCTTTGACTCAGATCATTTATATAATTAGATTATCCCTTCTTTGCTATTTCTTAAATGTAACAGAGAAAGAATTTTCTTATTAGATAGTAGATGTAAATAGTAGGTGTGCATCACGGGCGAGTCAAGCGGTAGTAAAATAATTGCATTTGAGAAAATTAAATACATTTTTCTTTCTAATTTAAAATACCATACGAATATTTTTTTTGAAAAACTGGTGAACATAAACACATTATTTAGAGAATGGCAAATGTAGCATGAGCATTCAAACCGCCTAAGGTTTCTCCCTAAAAAAAGTGTAACAGATTTTTGACATTTTTATCCATAAATGTGGCTCGTAGCAGAAAAATTAGCCCGATTGACAAATAAAAATGAATTATGTTCGTTTAGACGATGAAGTAAGACGGGAGAACTATTTTATACTTTCTGATGAGCAGTCTCAATCGAGCGCTCCTGGATAATTAGGAGTGTCTAGAATGGTAATATCGGGGTTATGAAATCGATACGTGAGTGAAAAATACCATCATCAGGAAAGTAGTCCAAGATCGCTAAAAAGCTATGGCACCTTCACATGAATGATATTTACCATTAAATGCACGACGCCAAATAAATGGAGAATTTTTTCGAGCTTTTTTGTTGTGTCTAGATCTACAATTTCTCGAAAAACTGTGTACTGATACTTAAATGAAATGACCCTTACGCCAAGCTTCATGCGTTTCTCTTAAAATAGCACACGAGATATATTTTTTTAGGAACAGGAATAACATTTTTTGGGTGCTATATAATTGGGGCAATATCTTCTTCATTGATGAATTGGAACTCAATACCCTGTGATTTTCGACAAGTTATTGAGAAAGAGTTTGCGTGTGCGTGTGATATACGCTGTCTTCTCTTCAATATAAGGGAAACCGATTATTTAGGTAGAAATGGAATTCTTGTGTAGGAAAGAATCGTGAAGAATTATATCGTACAACATTTCATGCCTTTGATCTGTGGCAACATGTTTGACATGAGGTTCTTGAAGGCGAGGTTTTTCCTAGGAGCTATTTGCAATGATTTTTTAACAGACAGTAATGAGAGGCTACAAAAAAAGGTCAGCCTATGAATCACTTTTTGGAGGACATGAGCATTCACCAAATGATAGGATACCATTAATACCATTAATAATACCATTAATACTGTTTCAGATGCTCTAAAGAAAGCTATTGCACGACGTCAACCACTTTCCAGGATTTAAAGTCCTCGCTTTTAAGTAGAATATCCACGATTAAGACGACAAGTCATTTTCAGCAAGAAGGCCCGCTGCAAGTCTCGTAAAGCTGTGTAGTGTAGATGCTCTCTGTTAGCTGGACAATTTTTTTTAAATATCAGGAATCGCGTTCTGGCCCTATAGACTTTAAATATTTGATGAAGTTAATTCCTTTATATTATCTTGCTATTCACTGCCTTATAATATTGAGTCTAAGTTTACAAAATTTCATTATTTTATTACTCGAGATATCGCATGCATTTCATTTGTAACTTCTGGACACCAGTGTATTTTAAATTTAATAGTGATAAGTAATGTAAGGAGCCTACTTTTTTCTGCTTCTCTGCCCCCACATATCTGACATACTTGTCAGTATAAAAAATTAAACTCGTTAATATTGTCTTCATGTCACACATTAAGACTGTCATCTCCGGTTGTGTACCTTCCAACTTCTGAAATTATACTACTGGTTACATATATGTCTAAGCAACACTTACGCACCTTTTCTGAGTATTAAATCTCAAACTCTTGTCACTGAATGCTGCAGTTTTACGGAAAATGAAACCAAAGTTTGCTTCTGTGCTTTGCAATTTCCAGACATTTCGATCATAAAGGAGAGTATTAAATCAGTGGCACAAAACTTTTTTTTTTTTTTTTTTTTTTTTGTGCCAGACAAAACTGCAAAATTTTAAGTTATATCAAATGAACTAAAAGGAAGATTATTAGAAAAATTTTAAAAATCGATAATTCAAAAATGCTTGAAAAAAAAATGCACTGCATGCCGACATTAACTTTTGTTCTAGCCAAAGTCGTTAGTTAAAGAGATACCAAGATAAATAAATTACAGAGACACGTACACGATTCTTGATTAAGTACAAGAATGCAATATTCTCTTTCTTGCATACTTGTCCTCCGAATACTTCAAGGGCAAAAAACACAACTTGTTAAATGTACAGTTGTGGTATAATATATAGTGAGCAAGAAAATATTTGCACTTCATATTATTTAACTAGCAACGTAAATAAACAAAAAAACTGAAATATGAAAAAACAAACACAAATATATTAAATATCCTTTTTACATTTACATTAAAAAATAGAAAAATAAAAATTGACTTCTGTTAAGCCCAAAGGTATTTGCGCATAAAGTATGAAAATAAAATTTGGGAAATATTTAATATTATCAGATATTTCTGGAATCTACGTATGCCTTTTATTTCAATTACAGTTTGTAATCATTTGAGTATTGAGGCCACTCCTTTTTAGTTTCACTTATAGCCCTTATTTTTCAAGGATTTGCTTCAGATCAGTTTCACTCACTCACTCACTCACTCACTCACTCACACACACACACACACACACACACACACACACACACACACACACACACACACACACACACACACACACACACACACACACACACACACACACACACACACACACACACACACACACACACACACACACACACACACACACACACACACACACACACACACACACACACACACACACACACACACACACACACACACACACACACACACACACACACACACACACACACACACACACACACACACACACACACACACACACACACACACACACACACACACACACACACACACACACACACACACACACACACACACACACACACACACACACACACACACACACACACACACACACACACACACACACACACACACACACACACACACACACACACACACACACACACACACACACACACACACACACACACACACACACACACACACACACACACACACACACACACACACACACACACACACACACACACACACACACACTTGCATTTACTTAACAAACATGCCAAAACTTAATAGGTTGGGGTCTACAAATTATGAGATCGTATTCAAAAGATTTTAAAGATGGTAGCAATATATCCAAATAATGCTGGTCATTTGTTAAAAATGTGCACCTTTGTTGATGCCCTGTTAAAATAATCAGCCCTCCAATTCAATGTAGTTTTAAATCTTGCAATATATTAAGATTATTGAAGATAGCATAAATATTAAACAAAGGACATTTTTCCCACGCTGTTGACTGATTGATATTCATCTCCAAATCATGACCAATATGTTTGATAGTTGGTCTTAAATTTTAAATTCAAGGGAAATATTTACCTTTCGCCATAGTCCCTCACGCACGTTTGAAGTTAAAACATTAAACACGTTCATCGCGTTTCTGGCACCATGCCCAATGGAACTGTCAGAATCGCCATTTCAATAATAATTTTATGCGTTAGAAAAGAGCAAGGAACTTAACGTTTGTTGAAAGTTTGAAGTTCCTAAACGTGAAACATATCCTAAGACGATAGATGTTATGCAAATGATATTTTTGGCAAGAAGTAATATCAAGCACTTAAAGCAAATTATTACTTTAAAACAACAAGGATATTTCTATTTGTTTATCATTTAAATAAAGCAATATTAAACAATTTTTTGCAGTCGCTTTCTATAGTTATTTAAGAACAAGGATGAATGCGTACAAATAATAATTGTTCACTGTAAATACTAATTTATAAGTCCTTAAATACCAGGTTTTATCGATAAACATCGAAAAATAATGAATCTGAATCATTTTTTATAATATAAACAAAAGTATAAATTTAATGTAAAGACCGTATACCAAATTTCAACCGTCTAGCTCAAAGCGCTTTTGAGTTATCTTTGTTACAGAGAGATTGAGAGATGCACATTTACCAAACATTTGTTTTTCGAACTCAGAGAAGTCTAAAACATGGAGATTCGCCACAATTTCGAGTTCGAATATTTCGACGATTACTATACTTTTTCTATATTATGCATATGAGAAAGTAAAAAAAAAGTATTCAGCTATGCAATGATGAATGGATGTATTAAGTAAATTGATCACTTTACTATATAAAAAGACCATCATCCCTTCTTCTGAATTGCACCCCATTTAAATACCTTATCAATTTTTATTCACGGATAAGATTAAAAGACATGGCTTTTAAAACTTGTCGGGCTGCAAACGGTAATAGCCGATAAAAGATTTGCTCTCCTTTAACCCTTTATTTACGGATGGTACTTAAAAGTAAGTACCATTTAAATCTGGCTTATATCTTCGTAATATGACAATTTTTGCTGATGGTATTCTAAAAAACACGGAGAATGTAACCCAAATAGCAAGAAGTTAATATAAGCTAAAAGTAGGAATTAAAAATATTTAATTAATAATTAAATTAAGATATTTCTATTCATTAAAATATTTTTCTTGGTTTCCCTGGGATTATTCTGCAAGAAAACTTAACTGCTGGTGCAAAAATGAAGTTGAAAAATTGATGGCAACATAATTCGGTAAATAAAGGGTTAATAGCCTTGTTTCGGGAATACTTATTCTGAACAACCTCACGATAGCAAGATAGGGATGCTCAACAAAGTCGCGACGTCGAACTTATATTCGACTTAATATGCAAAATTTATGTTCGGATTCTAAAAAGGGAATATCGCTTAACAATTTAAATTCATTCTGCATTTAAAAACGCAAGAAATTCAGCACATTTATTCCACGCTAAAAGAATACCTTTACATGTGGTGAAAATAAGAGAAGAACAGCGAGGAACCAATGTAACTATAATTTTTCAGATATGTGCGCATATACTGATGCGCTGAGGATACTACGCATGAATTATTCATATGAAAATTTCTAAAGGTATAGAAAGCTTCAACGATACCTCAGAAGACCAATTTACGTTTTTTCCACTTAACCTAGATAAAATAAGTAATTCTCGTACTCGTAGAGCGTCGTAAACACGTCACAACAGAGATTTGTTTTCAGACTCGTAATAAACTTATGTAGAAATGATACGAAATTCTACAACTAAATCGAATTTGCTTAAAGCATATATGCTTGAAGTGCCAGTCTATGTTGGACTGAGAATTTTGGAATCAGTTTGAAAGTTTACAAATGCCAAACATTTTCTGAAGTCAGTTTTATACCAAGAGCTGTCTTGAGATGTAAAATAATTAAAAAAAAGTAAGAAAAACTAATATACTTCAAATATATAAATCACAAAAATGTATTAAAAAGGATCAATTCCAGATTGATTAATTTGCAATTATTGTAGCCGATCTATGGGTTATTATTAATTTCTAAGATTAATTTCTAATGATATCAGAAGATAGAGTTCAGTTAGAATTGCCAACATTCATCACTAAAAATGAAGAGCGTCCAAAATGGGCAAAATCTAAACCAACTTGAAAAATTCCGATTAAAAGGATATTTCTTGGAACAGAGTTTCTGCAAGATAATAATAACTCCTAGAACTAGGAAAAAGGAAGAAACTCTATCCCTTGCAGTTCTAGCGAAATAAAGAATACTGAAACTTCGTTTATTTATATATTTATTTTTGTGCAGAAGTATTTATTTCCCCTAGATGCATGTAGTGCATCAAATTTCACTTCGTCGAATAAACAGTTACGGTACTCTTTCCATTACCGGAATTTGAAGCTAAAGATGAGGAAAAAATAACGATTCTTTACCTTTGCTCATGTATTTAATACAGAATTCCAGCAGCTACTCAAGATTTCCGAACAAAAATGAATCTATTCTTCAAAGAGATTTTTCGAATATCATTTCTTCATATATTCCCAAGTATATTAAAGTGCTTATTGGATTTATATGATTTTATTGAAACTAGTGATTAAATTTAATAATTTAAGTATTTATAAAGGTCTAGATTTGATTGCACTAAACTTTGATTTTTCCACTAAGCATGATTCGATTGTTTGACTAATAAGTCTTACATAGGAAATTAAAGCTGTATTTCGGAACCATACCGTTACATATTGACCTTAAATTTTGTCAAATTTTATACAAATAAATGCATGTTACAATCATGTAACACCTTTTGGCACTCTTTTAGTTTTAAAATCGTGCTCAGAAATGCCCTCATAACATATTATATACACAAAAACATGTTTTCAAATATTGGAACTCTACATAGGTCATTTGCATGACACTTTAAAGGAACAATACAATAGTAAGAGATATGTTGCAATCAAGAATTTTTATTGAAAATCAATCAATCAATAATATTTTTGAAAAAGTATTAATGATGGCGCATTTAGACAATCTAAAGCCAGAAGCTCAAAATTATTTTGAAGCCTGCCCTGCTATCTAACACCATAAATTCGTCATTCATTGACATAGGCACTGAGATTAGGTCGAAATGCTCGAAAAGTCCCACCACCAAACACAGCGTTTCTATACCAGCGCCTGTGCAAAAAAAATTAAAAAATAATAATAATAAATAAAATAAAACGCCATTGAATATTGCATTCTGAATTTTTTCAATTGAAATTTTAAAATGTCAATTCATTAAAAATTTAAGTGATGCGTTTTCATTAGCCACCAATGCAATGATGCACATTGTGCAAAAATTAGGACAAAGTGTTTTGGATCAAACGTGATACAAGAATGGAATTTTTCAAAATGCATCTCTTTAATATATGCAATTAATTTATTTGCTATCGGCCTTGATGTTTATGAAAAATCTCTTTAGCAATGGAAATCTCTGCACCAAACAAAAAGGCAAATTTCCAACCTAATTTACAACGAAATGGAACAAAACAGATTTAAGAAGATTTTGAATTGAAGACGATTCAATGCAGTTTAACTTCCACCTTTTAGTGCAATAATAAAAACACGTTTAAAAACTAAAAGTGCTTCATTTTAATATTCGATAGAAGCCAAGTTTCAGTTTTAAGCCATGCATCTAACATTGTTTGGGATCATTTGCATTTAGAAATTCTAAAATTTCTTGGGCTGGCTCTTCAAATATGTGTTTGGAAATATTCATCATTATTTGGTAGATGGCAGTGACAGAATGGAATCAACGCATTAATATTAATGCTTAACAAAAAAATTTCTTCTCTTATCCCCCACATTATTTATGAAAATAACCAAATTTCCTTTAATTTTGAATTATAAGAAATTAATCCAACTAAATGCGTTTGGAAATAGTAATAGATTTGCCAATGTAATCCAGCTGGAACATTATTCTTAAGGAAAATTCTTACTTAGAATAAAAAGACAATGAGTATTCTTTTCAGGAATTAAAAATACTAATTCATTTTTGTATACAATTATTAAAGTGAAGACTAAATATAAAATATCCCAAGATTTTTTAAAGCAAATATGCCCTTGCATCCAAAGAAAGTATGATCATTTAGTAGTACAAAAAGTATGAATGCCATTTAGTATTTTCTTAGACTACAGATAAAACTTTTAATATCGCAACATTATGTTGGTGAAGAATGGATAATTAAACAGCTGCTTCAATATTTACACTCATTCCAGTATTAATGCATTGTAAGTTTACAGATGGGAATAAATTAGCCTATGGCCTTTCCTTTCGCAAATAAATTAATCTACATTACGAAGAGCTCTCAAGAGTTCATGAGAAACAACATTTCCAAATGATACGACTAGTTATGGTCATTTTTGTAGTTTTAAAAAAGATATCGATTCGTTTTCACTTCATGGATTGGAAAGGCTATATAATGAAAAGTGAAAGATATTAATTTGTTTGATAGCACTCATAGCTAGAATTACTCTTTGTCTAAGATCTCTCAACATAATTAGAATGGAACTTTCCGAGTGAAGGCTCGATTAACTTTTGTTTTTGTCATAATTCCAATTTCGACCGTACCACGCCAAATGAACATCAATAACGATTTCTACATTGACTCTAAATGTCAACATTAAAACTTGACCAAACTTCTTATAAACTAGAAAACGCTTAAATTAACTTTTAGGAGATGTTTCTGGTTTCAGAGCTGGGTCGTCAATGAATTAAAACCTTGGCATTCATATGAAATATATTTTATACTTAAAACAAAATTGTATTTTTTTTTATCCGTCGTACATAGGTGCCGGATTTGAATATAAGAAATGCCATTAAGTTAAAAAATTATGACTTACTCAGTCACAAAAACAAACCTCTTTTCAGAAAGATCAAGACCTTTATTTCACTGTTAAATATTTTCAATCGGCTGTCCTAAAGCAATTGTCGGACTCAATTAACATATGTACATAAGACGTATGTCAAAAGAATAAATGTAGTTTTTTTATTATTGAATTTGCCGCATTTTCCACTATTTAATCACTTTATGAAACATCCTGTAAAGACCTTACAATGAACCTACATTTTAGTTTTACAAGTTTGGAGAACCTAACTTCTATTAAAAATTACTACTATTATAATTACCCCAATTATTACCAGCTTCTAATTATTATTATATTTATCCTTTTATTCAAAATTCAGTAAAAGTTTTTAATCACTGATTTTCATGACAGATGTTGTAATATTTCATCAAGAAGAGCTCTTGCTTCTAAAGAAACTGTTTAACATTAGGTTTTGACTAGTTGCATTCAGAACAGGCAACAATCAATAACGATGATTCGTTGAATGTTTGAATTTTGAAGACCTGCTGCAACAGACTGAATCTTCAAAAAGCAAAATTTCATTTTCATGTTAATTTAGAATTTAATTTCATGCTAAACTAGGATACCATATTTCAGAATAATTTAATTTCCCCAAAACTTTTGAAGCAAATAGCGAAAAAACTATTTTGTAATAATCACTTTTGCTTATGATAGTTAAAAAAATGACTTGATCTATTATTCAATCCATTTTATAGGGAGGTGTAGCATTGCGTATAAAGGCCAGATCGCTTTGTTGCTAAAGTATTTCGACTAGTTCGCCCGAAAAGTTACTTAAGATATCGGATGGTTAGAGAAGACACACATTCCTCAAGACATCACATCTTATTATTGAGCAAATTAACCATTCATTTTGCAATGTCGTGTAAAATTCGAGAATTTATTTACAAAATTCGATTTAGAAATCTGCATAGTAAAAAATAATTAAAAAATCACACAGAGCAGGATAAGTCCATAAGGGTCCCTTACGCAAAACCCCCCAATCCCATCCTCCTTCACTTCCAGAGTAAGTTATATTTTTATTAATTTTAATTTAATTTCTATAAAAGCAGTTTTCAGAAGCAAATTTTGACAAATTCAAGTAGTAACGTATTAATATGCGCCACTTTCAAAAGATTTGGTTACAATATATCACGTTTAAAAAAAGGCAAAATTAAAATTTTAAAATTTTGTACAAAAATAGTGCAAAAAAAATTAAAAATTTTAGCACAATGTATATTGTATTTAATTATCATACTTTCTTTAAAAAATTATAAAGCAACTTTTTTTAGAATTATAAAGCAAAGTATTTTAAAATGAACTAAAGATAATAGGAATGTTTTTAGAATAATGTTCCAAAATTTAATCGATTCTTGATTTTAATTGAATAAACTCGAGTACAAGGTTTTCGTAAATTCAATACAAGTACGAATTTAAATTAGTCTGAAAATACTAAAATATATTTCGAGGTTCCAATCCTCCTACCTTGCCAAAATTGCAAACGCCCTAGATAGTTTTTAACTTTGACTATTTCATTATCCGCTTTTGTTGTGCACGTTTAAGTGTCTCAGTTGTCCTTTTTTTATTATTGTATGGATAGAAATAAATGCCAGAAATAAATTGTTGAATCTAATTTGAAGTTTCAATAACCTCACCGTTTAAACGGTTAATAAATATTACATTATATCGCATGTATATTTTAAAGCCATTAAATACCTGGCTTTTATTCTCATATTTCAACATATTCAGAAGGCGCATCCTATTTTGGTATATAATATTGTACTTGTTATAAGAAATCATTTGCGCTTTTCCTTATAATTTAAGGAGCTTTATAAGTTTCTAAAGTCTCCTCTATTATTTATCCTTATATAACTCAGATAATCCAACAATTAACAACTGTAATATTTTTTATTTATTTACAAAAAAAAAAAAAAAAAACCACCTGAGCTTCAATTTTCCAAGTGAACGAAAGAGCGATTAAAATCCATAAAAGGTTTATTTCTCTACTTTCAGAGATAATTCATTCAAATCATTTCCTCGCTACAATCCTTTCAAAATTCGTATGAATGCATACAGTTATGTAGGAGCATTACTATTCTAGATGCAAATAAAGGCTTTAAGAGTGAACTAAAATCAACAGTTATTCTTTAAATAAATTTAGAATTTATGATGCAGAATTTCTTCAATATTTAATGCTCTATTTTTCGCTCTTTTCAGCTATAATGTTTAAATTCTATCGACATTGATTTAAGCAGTCAAAGTTTAAAATCCACTCAATGTTATATAGAGAGTGTAAATGGTGTAATGGCAATAATATTTTTTTCCATCCTCTTCATTATAATTTACTATTTAAAAGGGGGAAAATTTCTACTACACGTCCCTCCCTCCTTCACAAGAATAGAACCCGGGATACAAGTACACTGCTTTGTTTTCGCCTTTGATGCTAACGTTTTCATCCTGGTCTAGGTCTAGGATCCACAGCTCAAGACAAAACAAAATGCATTTATTTCATTTTGTAACTCACCCTAATGTCACTAGATGGCAGCATGAATTAAATATATTTCGAACTGAAGAGCGAAAAAGTACTGTCATGCGCGAAATTTATTTCATTTTTGTTCCTTAATGTGAATGAAAGGCGGAATCGGCATTTTACGATGAATTCTGTCAAAAATTACAAGATTTTATTTCAAATTCCTAATTACCGACTACTTATAAAATATAGCAGATTAATAAATTCTTAGGTTTGAAAGTTATGAAAACTCATTTTTACTTTACAAATTTGGAGAAAACATAAATAATAATTTTACATAAGCTCGCAAATTGGGGCTAAGGTTGGTTAAAAAAATGTCCTGCCTTTTTAAGGCACATGCGGAGTTTCTGTAACCCATTTTGAAGAGATGAAATTGCTCATCCAACATAGGAAAAATTAGGAAAAAGTAAATGAGTAAATAAGTGGATTCAATATTACTCTCAAACTGAAACACATTAGTCAGCTGTTCTAAATAATATTGATGTTGTGACTATGTGGTGTATTCGTAAAGATAAATATGTTACTGAATTTACTGTTAGTGAGTAGTTTCATAAATTAACAGGTTATCCTATGTGGCATAATATTGTAGTTTAATAAGTGACAGGATTGTTTGTATTTGCAATGCAAGTCACCAAAAATAAATGAAGTTAGATTATTTTAAATATATTAAATCGTTGAAGTGAATTCCTTGCCCATGTTTATTTATAGTAAATTCGATGCAAGTTAATATCCCCCCCCCGTAAAGTCATACATATTTTAGAGTTAACATCGGAAGGGGGAGGCCTTATTAAGCATTAAATATGATACTCTATTAGGAAAATTATATTTTAGATTAGATTTAGACAAAGAATAGTTTTGTTCGATTCTATTAAAAAGAGCCAAAAATTACATTCATTTTTGTATGAAACTTTTTATATAGTCCAAAATTTTGGACAAGAAGGAAAAATTGTGAATAGGGAGGTAACATCGTATTATTGTGGATATATTATTATATTCATTTCATTTCTGTCATGAAAATAAAATAGTTGTCACCGAATATTAGAAATTTAAATTGTCTTCTCACAAGTTGGTTACTTTTATTATAAATAACCTCAAATGCAAGCAAGTTCTTCATTTAATTTATAATACATTTTAGTAGGTCTGGTCAGTCTTTTAGTAGACCATTTTAATAGTCAGTCTTAGATATTCATGGGAACGATTTGGAGTTATATTCCATCATTTCACTGGATTTCATTACATAATATATGATACACAGTATCTGGAAAATATCAAGCTCTCCAATTATGATAGAGCTAAATCCATGTCAGGGGTTACAAATAACCTCTATTTCTTAAGAAAGTTTAAAAAATAATAACAACAGAAAATTCTTTTTTTTTAACCTTTGTCTATTAGTTCGCTACGAAGCCTCTTTGGTTTCTTTCTGAAGGAATGTAAATAATACTGAAAGGCATCAATAATAAAACTATTTAAACAAGATCAGAAATCTTATTAAGTAGCAGAGATGTCTGTTGGTTGAGGTAAAATGAATGACAAGTGAAGACAAAAATTCCATTATGGTCACGAGATTGTTTGAGATGTATGCTCGCTTTTTGGCTGCTTAATACTATTTTTTATTGATTTCAACTTGAAATAGGGAAATGAAAAAGAAAAGCAAACGCAATTTAAACAAGAATTTGAAATAAATAATTGTAATGAATAAATCTTAATATTTTCACAGTTGCGAAAAGTTTATTTATTTGATTTTCAGGTAGTTTAGATATATTAATGTCTCTCTTTAAAGTAACATAAGAACTGTCTTGAGAGGATCTCTTAATTCTGAATAATAATAAGGGCCACTCAGGAACTAGTATCCCCTCTCCAAATTTTTGCACCACATTGGCCGACGGGATTTTGCCCCTCGACATCCACAATAGCATAAACGGCGGATTTTTAAAGGAATTGAATCTCGAACTTGGTGCCCTCGAGAACGAGAAAAGAAGACAAAGTGAATCAATAACCAAGAAAAATGCAGGTCGATGTTGGTGGTTCACTAGTTCATAGAAACTGCAGACACAACTGATTAATTTGAAAACTAGCAACAATCTGTTCGTCTTTTGAATTTAGAGGCTCTAGAGCTGCTGTCAGAACAGACCAAGCTTGGAGCTTTTTTAAAAATTTTTTTCACTCGAATCCAAAATTCGCCTTTGTTCTGTCGTGTTTTCCCCGCCTGAGCTTTTGGTTTATGAGCTTTGGCTTCGATTTTTGTAGCCCCAATAGAAACATATTTAGTTATTAATTTTCTTTTGTTAGATGCAATATTTGGTTAAAAGGAGCATGGATACTCTTCTAAAATTCTATTCAGATGAAAATTTGTATGATGGAGCAATTATAAGTAATTTTACAACGGAAAAACCGATGAACGTTGCAGATCATTTATTTCACATCTTATTTGACATTAACTTTTGGAGGAGCATTATCGAGCTAACAGGGCGAAGATGGAACAGTATGCGGCTTATATGATCTGGTACTCTTATGTGTGAATTTTCATTTAAACCTTCACAATTTTCTATTATTAAATCTATAAGAAATTTACATCGTGCACTGTCTTTTTAATATATTTAAAATGAAACAAATTCGTATTTGGCTTTGAAACTTAAAAAAAAAATTACATAACTTATGGTTAAAGTAATTTTTTAAAAAACAGTTTTTTAAAACGTTGCATCTTTTAAAAACAATGCACAAATTTCTTCCTAAATATTTTTTGCATCTAATTTCTGAGCAATGTGCCACCACTGCTGTAACGATTTCCATTCCGAAAGGATACGAGATAATAAAATATAGCGCTAATTTTCATTGACAGAATTTTGATGAAAACCATGCGAAAAGATATGAATCGTATCCATAAGACAAGGATACGATTCATATCTTTAAAATCAGTGGGATTGGAAGAAACTTTCTCGAATTCTCTAATATTGGTCTTATTCCTCTCCCTCTGCATAAAATTGGGAACTTTGGGCAAGGCTGCGAGCGCCTTGAATGGGATTGGTGGACAATAATTGCAAAATATAGATCTTTGGCTTGAATATAGCAGTTTTGACGAATCTATTGTGCATTTGGATGCCTTCTTTCCGATCGATTTTAACCAAGATTTGACAAGGTACTACAATTGTAGTCACAATATCACATATTTAATTTCATTTTTTTAAGTCATTGCGTTTACGTGCCCACAAATGTACAGAATACATTTGGATCAAAATTTGATAAAAATCTACATTTTGGATGGAAAAGTTGTGTACCAAATTTTATATAGCTCTTTATGTTTTAAGTTATCGATTTCACTTGTACTTGAAGAGCCAGACAGATCATTCTTCTGTATGGATTTCATTTAAAATTTGATGAAAAACTACAAATTTGTTCTAAAATCCATATACCAGATTTCATTTGTCTAACTCAAAGCGATTTCAGGTAATCTTGTTCAAATTCAAAGAGACAGAATTAATGCCAAAAATTTGTTTTTAGAAATTCAGGGAGCAATTGCGATTCGTCAAAAACTCGAGTTCGCATTTTTTTTTTTTTTTTTGAAGATTACAATAATTTATCTATACTTTGTAAACAAGAAATAAAAAATTGGTAATTTACATAGTTGAGATCACATTTGGTTCGGTAATATACAAGTTTATGAATTTTGTATCGAAATTGTACGCTCTTAACCAGAATCAAGAGATGGTATCACTATATTTAATTTCAAAACATTCATTCTAATAGGGACTTTATTCTTTATTACCAATAGCTCCAAGTGGCTATTGGTTCTAGTTTGTGTTATTCATATATAATTTCAGAGGAAAGAAGATTTTGTTTGGTATTCACACCTGCCTCAATATTCCATATATGATAAATATCGTCTGTTCCAAATGGATGAAAAGTTTCAATGAAATACGCAAGTTGTAGAAGTCAGAAAAATCATAAAACGTGCCTGTTCATTTCGTTATCAATCAGACAAAATTTGAAGATATATACAAAGATGAATGAATGATTGAAGTTCTTCCCATTTTCAAAAATTAAGTCAAGTTTTGTTACGAATTAGATTTGATTTGATGTGATATCAATTTTGGATGGACGCCATAGATGCGGATTGATAAATATATAACTTCATTCAAAAACGCTCTTTTCAACCTGTTGCATGAGACTCTCCGGAAAGATTATTTAATCCACGATCAGATTTCATTTACAGCTATGCGATGAACGTGGTTTTCTCCGATAGAGAATTAAAACTTGATCTAGAGTTTTCTTGATGCTTCGTTTGTTGTAATACGATAAGAAAACATCTCAATAATAATAATAATAATAATAAAGTTCGATCTCGAGAATTCAATGAATCTCTTCTCTTCGGAGATCTTTGAGTTCGAAAACATACATACTTAGAATTATGTCCGCCTGTCAAGAAAAACAACATCTTAAAAACGGGACTTCGAGAAAAATAAAGTTCGATATGTAGGGTTTTTTTTTTTTTTTTTTTTTTTTTTCCCCTCTACTAGTGTAGATCGAATTTAAATTTTGCTAAAAATTTCATTAATAGGGAGTCTTTCTATCTCTCCTTTTATGTATAAATGAATGCAACAATTCCAAGTACAAACTTAATAAATGAATAAAATATATAATTTATTATTGTTATTAAAGACTTTTGCTTTCTTTACACCGCGCGTTTCATGTTTATAATGTTAGAATTATGCAATCGATTTTTTAACTCCCTTCCAAATATTTTAGAGTTTTAGAAATAGAAAAATTATTCGACCCCAATGGCAAAAAAATATTTTAATAATTTAATTGTCTTAAACAAAATTCTTAAGACAAGTAAAATTATTGTCATTTATGGTGACTAACAATCTATTTTACGGAGGTGGCGCCATCTTACATCTAATTTGTAAACTATTTTTTAATTCATAATATCTTTAATCATGAACTATTCTAAAAAGATTAAAAAGTAGAAAATACCAAAATTAAAGGTTTTTAAATAAATTTTTATTAGTGTGATAAAAATAAGAAACTTTTTTCTAGAAAATCTAGAATTATGAAGAAATTAAGACAATGAAATTACGAAATAGCAATTAAACACATTCATTAAAATATAGTATAAATGTGAGTAAATTCCAATTTACTTAAAATATTTCAATCAAAATTTCAGGATTTTATGATTTTCTTTCGAAATTCCTTTTTTTTTTCAAGCATAACGACAAGTAAAAGATTGAGAATAGTATAAAAAGATAAGAATTAAAATATTTCTACTTAGTGTAAGCCTATTACTAATGCAATTTAAAATAATTTATATTCTAATAGAAATAAAATGTACGATATAAATATTTATTCTTAGAAATTTAAGATGTTATTAAGGGAATTTTCTTTAAGTTTAATTTTATAAAACTTCTTTAAAACACGGATGTTAGTTTAAAAATTGCCTGTCGAGTTGACATAAAGGTTTTCATCCAATTTGTTGCAGGGGGTCAGAGCAACCGCGTTCGAATTGCAGATAAATTTCAGGCATTTTACTCCATTTTTGAAAATCGTGATGAATATCATAAGAAATAATACCTTAAATTTAGAAAAATAAATAAATATAAACAATAAAAAAAATGCTCTTATCAATGCACTAAAAAAAAATACTTTTATTAAAAACTTAGAGATCATAAGAAAATTCTTAAAAGCATGAGGTATAAAGAAATAACAGTGAAAGGAAATAAAGCTACCATAATTACTATAAGAAACAAAATAAGTTCCAACATTCTTTTTATTAAAATTAAAGTACATTATAAATGCGACAACAATTTTAAATTACTTAAACCTTCTCTAATAGTACCTCGTGTCTTCACAAATTTTATTAACCTTCATATTTTTGATAAAAAAAAAAAAAAAAAAAAAAAAAATTTTTTTTTTTACATTTCAGTGAAACGTAAAAAAGCAATTTTTAAATATTGTTATATTTATTATTTTTTTTATTGTTTCTCATACAAAAAAATATCTAGATTTTTTTTTATTATTATTATTTGGGATAAATACACGAAAAACTGGGAAAGGAACTGTCATTTTTGTTAGCTAAAATGAAAATGGGTAGGATGGGCACTTATTGTACTTTATGTTACGTCTTCATTTTGACATATTCCAATTCTTTAAAGGAAAAAAAAAAAAAAAAATCTTTGTTGGGAGTCATTTATTACTGCGCATACTGTCCCACAGCTAAATTATTTCTTTTTAATTTCCGGTTGGAAAAAAAGGAAAGCTAGTACAACCTTAACAGTTTATCTTTCTTGCTGGTTAAGTTTCGGTTTCTGTAATAGCTATACGCCATTCTTATAAAATAATCAAATATATTTTAATTCATCATGCTGAGTGCACTGGTAGAAATGATATTTTCGGTGAAAATCTAAATTAAGAACAGTCCGTAATACTAGCAGTCTTTGGTGACCAACTTATCCGCCCAGACTAATAATTAACAGCCTAAAAAGTTAAAGTAGAATGTATATTTATTTATATTTCATTTTGTTTTTTGGTAAAAAGAAAACATGAATTTAATTGAATAAGTCAAGACAGAATTTAACGCGTGAAAATTAAAAAGGGTAGATACTATGAAATAAAAGCTGAAATAGAAATCCTCTTTAGGAATTATTGTCTAATGAAGGCTTTTTTTTTTGTCTTAATTTTAGCATTGACAAAAGCACTCGATTGGATAATTGATGGATGAGTTTGAATCTTAAAACATTCAATAATATTACATTAAAAAATTTATTAAAAATAAAGAAAACGTAGAACAGAAATGAAATTCAAACCATTAAAAAAAATTTTTTTTAAGTTTTAAAATGATACAAAAACCATTTTTGTGAAATAAGCGTTTTGGAAGATATGGCCATCAGTTTCCTTAGCGATTATCCATCTGAAAATGGTCAAGTCTATTTTCGCAGCCCGATTAAACTTTGATGCTTATTTCTTGATTTCTTTTACATCGTCTTTCCTTTGGATGAATAGAGTTTTTGGTGAGTAATATTCAGAAAATTTCAAAGAATATTGTTTTTCATTAATTAGCTAAATCTTAAATCAAATGCTGTTATAACAGTACTCAATGAAGTAGTTGAAATTTAAGTTTTTACTGGCCTATGCTATATGATAGTATGGGTTTTGAACTTGAATGAAGTAGTGATCCTTCGAACTTTAATAAAGAAGTTTGAAATGTTCATAATACATGATTTGTTTACATTTAATTATTGCCGATCGTCAATATATAATTAGAGCGATTTTTGTGCCACGTATGTTAGCATTTTATATCGAGAGATATATTTATCATTTGTAGGAATTACTGACAGAAAAAAAGATAATTTGAGGCTCTTACTACTAAAATGTTTCAGAAAATTTTTGTGGTTGACAATATTCTATATAATAATAATTTTAAAAAACTACTGTTGATATGCAGATATTTCTCAAACAGCTTCACTTTGACATGTACGATTTATCCCGATTATCATTCTAACAACATAAGAGTCAAGTTTAGTTTAGTTATATTAACGTCCCGTTGTATTAGGGCTATTTGGGGACGGACCTCGTAATTTTGAACCGCGGTCAGATGGCGAGGACGACACCTGAGCTGGCACCCTCCTCTCCATACCACACCATACCAGCGGGAGGAGATTTGGTATGACGGATTTAACGTGCAACAGACCTCTTTGCATGACGGTTCTTCGGTGGAATCGGGTCTCGAACCTGAAACCCTACGGCTCACAAGCTAAGACCTTACCACCAGGCTACCGCGGCCTAACATACGAGTCAAAAACTGACTTTAAGATCAATGAAAAATTAATTCTCATCAACAAAAAAAAACTAAAATAAATTATATTAATTCATTATTTTTCCCAATGATTTTGTCGGAAAAAAGTGTCATTAACACTTGATTGCTTATTTTGTGCTGTTAAATCGAACACAAATTTCTAACTTTCCTTTTAATACCCTTGTCATTCCTACACCTGACCACAACGCAAATTACGAGTTCTGCTCTCAAAAATCTAGAATTCATTATTGTAGCTTTTAAAAAGGGATACTGATATTATCAAACGTTTGAATATGTTTTAAATCGGAAAAATTATTGTGACTAGGAATGCTTTCAGACCTCTCATTTTCAATTCTTCCATATTCCTCTTCATTGAGTAAAAATAGCCATCTTTGTTGAAGTATGAAATGCAAAATAATTAACATAAAAACAAAAGCTCCATTCAGATAAAAAAGAAAACATCATTCGTACTTAAAAGCTATGACAGAAACAATCGTAAAACATCTTTCATATATTTTGAAGAATGGGTCAATACTAATTTTAGTGAAAATTGCCCATTTGGAACAGAAAACTAAACAGATGGCGGTACAATCCATTCAACAAGACCAAATAAAGGCGTTATATTGATTTTATCTTCCATTAAGAATTATTTCCAAGATTAAAGTGTTTTTCCAGTAAAGAATGAAACCCTTTTGTATTTAAAGTGCAAATTTAATTATAAATGGTTCTTCACGCTATATTTGACAAAAAAAAAAAAATAGTAAACCTTAATTAACTCCAACTAATTAAAAAATAAGACATATACTGTTCAATGTTTTGTATCCTTATTTCTTATTAGTATGATAAATATAACGAAAGCAAGAACTAAACTCTGCTAGAAAAATTGGGCATTATGAACACTGAAGTACATGCTAACGGTTTTTCAAAGGATGTCCCGGTTAGAGGCTTCTCTTTTCCAATATTGCATCCTTTTAAAAATTGGACAGAATTCAACTACATTTTTCTCTCATATTATATAAGACATGAGAAAGAATGTTGTCAATTTTTCAACGTATAGAAATTCACTGAATATTCAATGAATTAGAATTGTTTGCCTTTTTTACACTTAGAACTACTCTACAACTATCTTTCCAAATTATTCTTTTAGCTATGCTTTTATTGGTCTTAAAGTAATGCTTTAACCATGTTTAAAAGTAAGTTTAAATTAATTGCTCAAATGAAGCCAACTTTTCTTTTGATTCAGTGTTTATGAACAAAATTTGCTGCTCTAATATACAAATATTAATTACTAATATGCAATGTTAATTACTAATATGCAATGTTAATTACTAATATGCAATGTTAATTACTTAATGCTAATATACAAATGTTAATTACTAATATGCAATGTTAATTACTTAATGCTAATATACAAATGTTAATTACTAATATGCAATGTTAATTACTTAATGCTAATATACAAATGTTAATTACTTAATGCTAATATACAAATGTTAATTACTAATATGCAATGTTAATTACTTAATGCTAATATACAAATGTTAATTACTAATATGCAATGTTAATTACTTAATGCTAATATACAAATGTTAATTACTAATATGCAATGTTAATTAGTTAATGCTAATATACAAATGTTAATTACTAATATGCAATGTTAATTACTTAATGCTAATATACAAATGTTAATTACTAATATGCAATGTTAATTACTTAATGCTAATATACAAATGTTAATTACTAATATGCAATGTTAATTACTTAATGCTAATATACAAATGTTAATTACTAATATGCAATGTTAATTACTTAATGCTAATATACAAATGTTAATTACTAATATGCAATGTTAATTAGTTAATGCTAATATACAAATGTTAATTTACTTAAGGAAAAAATTAGCTGTCGGTGGTTTAAAAATTTTCTGGTTGAATTGATGATTTAATTCTAATTACAAGCAGACGATAAAGATTTTTGTCAATAAATGGATTTTGTGTATTATAATATTTTATATAAAAAGAGTTTTTACATTAAAAATATTAAACATTAAATGATTTTGAATCCTGATCCAACGTCGGTTATATAAAACTATTATTATATATTTGCTGAATGCATACGTAAAAATAATATTTGCAGTGAAAATCTAAATTAATAACAATCTGTACTACTAGCCGGCTTTGGCGACCAACTTGTTCGCCCAGATTTTTTACTTTGAGATTTTAAATATTAATGTAGGAAGTGTATGGTTTTTAAATTTCACCTTATTATTCGATAAGATCGAAAAAGATGAATTTATTTGAATAATTGTATCGTCAAAACAATTGTGCAAATTAAAGAGGGTAGATACTATAAGATAAAATCGGAAAAGAAAATCCACTTTAGGAATTCCAATGAAGGCATTCTTCCCATTCTGTTTTCAATGAAGGCATTTTTTTTAATCTTAACATTGGCAACATTACTCTATTGAATATTTTGATGGATGAGTTCAAAATTGTGTATAAAACTAGCAGTACAGTAATTTGAAATAATATTGTTATCAGCACAGCTCAGTGCGAACCAGATTACGAGGAACTTTTAAAAATACAATCGCCTCTTCATTGATCATGTTGTATTAAAAATTTTTAAATATATTTCCTGAATCTTTATTTAATTTTATAATAAATGAAACTAACATGCCAGATTTATTTATTTATTGTAACCAGCCTTGGAAAAATGTACGCGTCCTTAGAGTAGGGGGATTAATTTTGACTAAAAGAACAAAATAAAATTATTTTCAAAATATGGATGTATTAGTGAATTTTATACCACTACCGTAATTGGGTTTCTGGCTGTATATAAGCTCTGGATTTCGCAATTCATCTTCATCTTCCGTTGATATCTTCCGAGGGCTGATTTATTCATAAGATTGTTTCTTCAATGAAATGACTCAGCAAATAAATGAAAGCAGTTAGGATTCCAAGCCCTATTTATTCTAACTTAACATTTTAGATGCTAGTCTATAAAAGGTGACTAAGTTTTGGGATATTTAATCAAGGACGACTTCTAAATATTTACTTGAAGTGAACGTAGCGTTTCTGAGGAACATTGTAAACACTGAAATTAAATCCAAAAATAGAACCACTGGATGACTCAGAGAAAGTAACCAATGAATAGATAACGTTCACCCAGAGATTAAATATATAGTATATCTCTGAATAACGTTCACTATTGAGATTGCGGAGTATTGTCCGTTCTCTGAATTTGTTGAAAAATGTAAGTAAATCGTTTACTCAATTGAAAATAATAAACATTCCGAATATTTTTAATTAGCGATAAAAAGTAGAAATTTGCCACTGGCTCATTTTATTTAACAAGTAAGTTTTTTAGAAATAAAAATATTGCTTACCATTTTTGATGTTTTTCATAATTCCGATTTGAAATCAATGGCAGAGCAGCATGTCTGTTTAAAAGAAAATTGGGCTAAAATTTGATTTAGAAAATTCTACTCTAAATTTATGCAGATTGTGATTTTAGCTCTTTTTATAATTAAAATTATAATTTATAACATTTTATATTTTCATCAAAAGGAATATAAGTTTTTAAATCAATAACAAAACTATTGTTTATAAATACATTAATTCTTGTGAATATCGTTACATATCCAATAAAATCCAATTCTTCAAATAGTCTTTATCTTCCATTATATAATGGGACGGAGTAATAAGATGTTTTTGAAACAATCCTAAATTGTCAAGAAAAGAAATTGTGAATGACACGCTTTCAAAATTCAAAAGTTAGTGTAAGGAAAAAAAATTATTTAAATTGTTAACTTTATACTGAGAATTTTATTTAATAAAAATAAATCTGGGATGGAGTTGACAACATTAGTAAACAAGATCATTGAAGGCAATAAGCTCATTATTTTTTTTTTTTTCATTAGCTTTCAAATAGCAAAAATAAAGCATATATGTCACTTTTATCATTTAAATTTATCATACCATTTGTTATCTCGCATGTGTGTACAAATAACAAATTGATTATTATTCTTTTTCGTAAGCAATGGAATTTTGTAGACTTATTTTTTTTAAAAAACCGTTATTTTCAAAAACATTTTTTAAACACTCTTATTTAACCGAACTTGTTTCGTATTTTTAAAAGTATAATTTTGCAAATCAATTTGTCACTCACTTCCTGTGCTCTAGATTATTCAAATTTTGTATGCTTTTGTTTTCTGGAAGAAAGTGTATTTGTTATTTATTAATCGATTCCTACGCTTAACTTTGGTATCATACGCGTAGCACCAATTGGCAGTGAATTTCAGAACTTTTTTTTCCCCCAAAATGCAGATTAGATATACATTATAATACTGAATTTCAAATTAAAAACTAAAGAGCAGATATGATTTTTGAAGAAAAAAAAAATATATTTTTCAACACACTAATAAATGAGTATAGGCCAATTAAATTTATTTTTCTAAAATCAAACGTTCTTAATTTTCTACTTTTGTAAAAGAGAGTTGCGAGTAAAATATACGGAAAGCTGTTATTTTTATTTCATTTCTTTTAAAGATCGTTGATTTTGCTTCGGTTTTCCTATATGCAATATTTCAGGAGTCAGCATACCAGTTATACGACAAATAGAATGAGAGGTGTTCGTCTCTTAACAATATATTATAGTTTGACACGTCAACGAATCATTTATCAATGTTTCCTCCGTTAGAGATGAAGGCTGAGGTAAAGCTGTCTTCGAACTTCTTCCTGATGCCCCTAACATATTGATTGATAGGTGTGAAATCATCGCATTTACAACCACAATGTTTTAAACTGCCTTCAGTTAACGATCCGATTCATAGGAGTTTAAGGATGCGATTAATTTTAACTCAATGTAATTATTTGTATCTTACTGATGTGATTAATTGACGCTGAAGAATTCAGTTTACGGGAGTTTTAGGATCATTTTGACTGAAATTCTGAGTTAAAATCTGTGGATGCATATATAATATTCAGAGGGTTTTGCTTTTTTCAGATTTTATATGTGTCATCTCTTGATAAAAGGAAATAAAATAAATTATCAAATACAGAAAAGTAAAATTTGGAATTTTAAATTCTATTCACTGTCAATTGTAAAATTTTTATATTTCTGTTACATATTATAAACTTACTTCCAAAAATATAAAAATTTAATA
The DNA here is from genome assembly GCF_947563725.1 of Argiope bruennichi. Lineage (NCBI taxonomy): Eukaryota > Metazoa > Arthropoda > Arachnida > Araneae > Araneidae > Argiope > Argiope bruennichi. The sequence continues at coordinate 79,858,925 of NC_079163.1, forward strand.
AAATCGGCTGAAGATGTTTTTTTCAATAAGCTTGAAAAATAGTTGAAAAGAAAGAATAAATCGTTGCATTTGATGGTTTCTATTTTTTAAAAAATATCAAAATTTCTCATGGAATGTCTCCTGTTGTTTTCAGGAAGAATACCTTAAAGATTGCTTTCCCCAAATAAATGATTCGGCAAATGAATGATTTAGTTTAAAAATTTATATTTTTGTAAAAAAATATATATATAATGGTAATATAAAAATTTAATTAAAGATATTTTAAAGACAAACTTTATTTATAAACAAATAAGAATGGTTTATTTTTTAATGTTAACATCTATTGTTTCATAAACTTCATTTCTAAAAGGGGTCACTGCAATAAAATTGGTTCGACGCTCTCAGAATGCGTTTTTTAAAATCCAAATTCCCATAAAAATCATTTCTTAAGATTACATGAAATAAAAGTATTTCTAAAGCATTTTTTTACCTTTTCTTGCATTGTTTAGAAAGAATACAAGATTAATGGTATTTTTTATCAATAAATTAATGCATTTTGCTTCAAACATTTACTTCGAAATAAACAGAAAACTCGCGCAACATTTATTTTTAAATAAATTGTACGCAAATATGCATTGAATATTGAATATAAATACAATTTTCAGAACAAGATGATTTAAAAATATATTTGAAAAGAAAATTTTTAAAAATTTTAATATATGAAGAAATGCTTATAAAGAAAATGAAAGTTAAATTCGCGTTATCCGTCTTCCAGTTTTAGAAAAGTTCTTACTTTCTAATAATGTTTTAAAAAACAAGCAAATAACTAAAAATAACAAAGGTAACGGTAAATTTAGATAGAAATAACTTCAAGCTAATATCTATTAGTAGCTAGGGATCAATATGAACTGACAAAGGAATCGGTTGCCAACTATATGAGGAACAATCGAATATCATTTTCAACCTGTACCGGATACAGCAAAACAAGGTACAATCCAACCCTAGAGAAAGCGTATATTTTGTTTGCCTTTAACACTTATGCCTAAATGCAGAAACTTATGTCACACACACCCAACTTTACCTACGGGAAAAATAATCTTAGATTGTCTTCTTTATTAACACAAAATTTCAGGGAAAAACAGATTCCGAAAACATGATATGACAGAGGTCGTCAACCCCTGAAAGCAAATATTCTGGATACTCATTAAAGAGGAACATTTCCCAATGTTTTCCTCACCTCTCGGGGGTCTCGACCGTCTGTTGCTGTCGGCTCTAGTCACTCATGATAACAGACTTCCCCCCTCTTTTAGATAAAAACACTCCACAATGTCCCCAGGTTTTCCCATCATTTGTATAACTACAGAAGGTGATAAGGCTGGTTCATATGCAGTGTAAACTAAATAGGAGTGTTTGGAGTCGTTGTGGCCCAGCCCAATTAGGTACTAAGACGACTGATATGGAGGTTTAGTTAAGAGCGTTTTGGTAGGTGAACAAGTAATGAATGGGCGCAGAAATCCGAAATGTCCCCCAGGTGTTTGCATCAAGACTAAAAAGGTAAAGAAAATACTAATAAGTAGAGATTTCGAATTTTTAAGGAGTCTATAATTAACAGAAGAATTTTGTTTCTATTTTTAAGATTCCATAAATATTTACTCTTCAAGTTCTTCAATAAGGTATGGAGCTTTCAATTGTATCGAATATCGAAAGTTTATATACGAGTTATTTTAGTTTTTGTCTTCCACTTTTATATTGAAATAAATGGAGATGCTAATAAGTATATATTAAAGACTAAAAAAAGCTTGAATTATTATTAGAGGAGTTTATTTCTACTTTGAGAATTACATTAAAATATGTATCCATGTTTCAATTTTTCGCAAAAGAGATGAAGTTTTTGATTATATCGAATATATAAAAAAAAGCTTACCATTTTTTTTATTCTCATAATCGTTCTTTTGGTTTCTTTTCCTTAATTTATATCGTCATTAATTTTCCATAAAACATTTTTAATACATCGCATCGTTACATTGCATTTAAGTTTGTTATGAAATTAAATTGTTTAAGAATTAAAATGAAATACCTGTAAGATGGTAAATATAATTATAACTTATGCTATTATAAATTTCTTTTAATTGAATTTCTAAGGCTTTAATGTAAGGATTAAGGTTTTTAACGTAAGGCGTATTAAAAGGCCAGATTAGTGTATTAATATATATTATCTGCCGAATTCATAATTATTTGAATATACTTATCAAATAGTTACTTATAATAGTTGCTGAATATTAAATAAATTAATTATGATTTACCAAGTTTATAAGGAAGCAAATATACATTTAAAACAGTTAAATTAAGCCTAATCGGAAACTAATATTAGTAAAATTTTCAACAAGATTGTTCACAAAATGATTGAACCAAGCGATAATGAATGATTAAGGAGTACGAGCAAAATGAAAGAATAGCTTATATCAAAATCCATGTATATATATTACTGTGTTAAATCAGTAGTTTTATATTGAACATATTTGGCCCAATATCCACCTCAGAAGCTTTTATTCCGTTATTTCTTATAGCAGATGCAACTTATGTGCATATTTTGCTTTTTCGAAGTGAAAATTCAGAAAAAAAAGCAACTTTGTTATAACATAAAATATCTTTGATTTGGGACCAGCATTCTACCTCAGTCTGAAAAATAATTACATTGGCAATTTGTAAGGTACTAAGCACATTAAATTGCAACTCGGCAAACAGATTTACACCAAATTGCACTTTGGACCATATGACTTCATAATAAAATTAAGATAAATTTTTTCTTATTCTAATTTATATGGAATGATTCACTTGAATTTTTTTTACATATTTAAGAAAACTTCTTGCTTGAAAAATGTAAAATGCATGGGTTGCGCCCTCTTGGATTACTCAAATTAACATTTTGAGAATATTGTATAATTTATTCTCTTTTGTCAAGATTTAAATGAAATTTTGTTTACTTTTGTTTTTTCTCTAAAATATTTTTAAAGTGGCCTAACTGGTCACTTTAATACATTACGCAAGAAACGCAATATGATTTTGATAATTCACTTTTAGTAATATAGCCATGGTAATATGGTAGAATTGTTAAAAATGTAATTTTTTAGAAAAAATTGGTAACTATTCCGATGTTGTTTTGGGGTTATGTTTAAAACGAAGTTACCCATTGGTTGTTGCAAATAACATAATAATTGTTATTTGAAAAAACATAAAATATATCATTACTAATTCCTTTTTCAAAAATAGATTTCATGCTATATAAAAATGGATAATTCAAAGAAATGACTGAGTTACATGAAATTTTATTAATCCTTATCTTGTTTATTGAAGAGATATGTGGTTTTTTTAACTGTTGTGTTCTACACGAATCAAATACTAATACATGCTGAAATAATACACCATTCGTAAACTGCTGATGGGATCCAAACGGTATTTGAGTTTGATGGAGTACATACAGAGTGATTTGCTTTGCATGGCAAATTCGCTGAATCATTCAGACGGTACTTCTACTCTGACTGAAAAGAATGTTAAAAAAATCTTTTGAAATTCAAGGTTAGGGCTTCACAACAAGCGAATTTCCTTTTTTTTTTCTTCTAAATTTATTGCTTTGTACACAGCGGTTGCTGAAGAGTGATTTACAGGCTAATGCTTCCAGAGGACCAGTTTTTCGCCCAGGATCGACTTCTTCGGTTCAGTACATGAATCGATTCTAAGTGAGCTACCGACTTCTACTCCTCATTAGTCATCATTTTATTGAAACTTCCAATTAATTTAATCATGATATCTTGTAGACACCATGATTATTCAACAGATAATGTCTAACGGTAAATAGGAGTGAAAATATATAGGTAAGGATTTGTGCTTGTTTCCCTATATTAATACATAATACTGCTTTAGACCCTTAAGAAATTGTACAAATTGCTTTACGTACTTTAAAAAACTGCTTTATTTTATAATTTATTTACGTTTATATTCATATATAAATGTAAATAAATAAAATCTCATTTATATTGATTGATTGATGGAACTTATGTATTTGCTATTTAAGAAATTAAAATAGAGTGAAACTATATTTTTTACGCTTTATGAAACTTTTTTATTTGTTCTTAATATTAACTGAATTTCACTACCAAGTCGTAACGCTCATTTTTTATTAAATTCGAATCTAATCATGCTATGTATTAATTATGAGTTATTTAATCTTTTAAATAACTGAATTGGAGAATAAAATTTATGATCAGATTAATGGGAATCTATATAGATGAAAATTACTAATAAAGGTTATTTGATTTTGCTCATTTCTTTTATTTTAACTTTTGATTAGAATTAAAGTGAGGAGGAAAATGAGTTTTTACAGAGACAGGTCACGGTAGTATGCATTTCAAGAATACGAGAAAGCAAATTAGTAAGAAAAGTTCAAAAAATAAAAGAGAAAATAGTTCCAACCATAAACATAAATCAATCATGATCTTGATACATATTAATTATGAATTGAAAGTGGTATCAAAATTCAATAAATTTTATTTTCAAAAATGCTTAAATGTCAATTTTGTTAAAGCATTACAAGCGATAGATAAGAATTCTATGATAAGCGCGATTATTTTTAGCAAACGGTTTTGATTTTATAGCTTATTTATTAATTTAGTATTTCTTTTTCTATGTGTATGTGTACATCATTCGAATCTCCATGCTCTGAGATATAACTATATAGCATCGAAATTTGGTTTTCGAATGACGACTTGCATTTTTGCTATTGTGCTGTGAAAAAGAATTCTTTAATTCTAAACCCTTCATATATTTTGATCAGGTAAAAGTAAAATAAATATTTATAAACCCTTAATATGATATATTTTCATAGTAAATTTTAACTAATAAATAATATTGGTTTAAAAAATCTCATTTTAAAAATTGTACACAAAGATGGTTTTAAAAAAGTATTTCTTTCTTATTGGTAATTTCGTCTAAAAGTGTCAAAGACATTTTTTATTGTCTCTTAGTCTCAAGGAAACTAAAACAGTTAATAAAAGAAAGCATTTCGGAATTTTTGTTAAATCACTGAATCTAATTGGTAGCATGACATTCATTTTCTGGATGTATTTCAAGGAAATGTATTTTTGTACACTATTACTTTTGACATATTTGCAATACATGTGAAATATATCCACTGACATTGCACTTTATCAACTTTATTTTAAGAAGGTTGTTTTCTCAACTACTGACCAATGTCAAAAAATTGTTGGCTGCCTGAAAATTTATTCTTGAATTTTAAATGTTTTGGTTGCGATTTTAATTTGATAAATAGAAGCGCGTATCGTACTTTATAGGTTTAATCGTCATTGTATTTGAAAAATATGGTTAGTTAAAATCTCCGTTGATTTAAAAATCTTTAATCTAACTTTTAGTTTATTTCCATTTGCCAAAATTAATCTAAATTTTTTATTAATATATATAAGAATTTGATATGAGAAGTCTTGTAAATTTGCGGCCAAAGAGATATTGAGAGAAAAATCTCATTCAAATATTAAATGCTAAAAAGATGGCCCTGGTTATGATAAGATGTACCAAATGTAGGTCTCCTATTTCATGGTTTGAAATAGTATATATCATTCACTAAACTACATTTTTGCCCAATTTTTTTCTTATATGAAAAGTTATTTCATTAACGACATTCATTATTTCATTGATTATTTTCTAATGCAGCAGACAGAGATTAACTTATGTATTTAAATAACTGAAACAATATTCTAAATATATATTTTAATGATTTGTTTATTATTATAAATATCTCATTCTACTGTTAGTAAAACTCTAAAGCACATTTACGCCGTACTATGAATGCACATAATATCATAGACACGTAACTGAGCATATATTTTAACAATTAACTACATTTGTCACAATCAAATGTAGATTCATTGAAAGAAGTAAAGCTTAGTTGTGTTAAATGTTCCGAAATCTTTTCTTTCCCCCCCTCCCCGTTTATTTTTCAGATCATTTAATCAGTTCACATTTTTAACATATTTTTGAAATACAGAAATGAGATATTTTTAATTCATAGAACTCATTCCCTAACCATCACTTTCATTTTCTGCATTTTAAATAATTTTTTAATTTTGTTAGGAATTTAATTTCATTCCGCTTCCTTTTTGCCACGTTAAATAACCTTCCAAACGTCACGTGATGTTAGGTTTCGTTCGATAAGTTTTCAATTTAATGTAAAACTAACCAGCTTAAGCCCTGTTAAAGATACAGAATTGAAAATTCCATTTAAATTTTCTTCTTTTGAAATTAATTTTATTTAAAAAGAAAACGACATACCATTTTAGCATTTGGCCAGATTTTACGAACGTTTTTATGCAGGTTCATCTGTCTTATCAAAAGGCTCGATTTTTACGTGGTACTATTTTAAATCAATTCCTTTATGCATTTGCAATTAGTACAATTATTGATTTTTAAAATGCGCTTACATTTTTCTTGCTTTTGATTTTTGCTGTTAGTGTTTCCATCCAGCATAAACATTCAACTTTGTTTTCATTACAAGCAGTCGATAAAGAAAGAAAAAAGTAAACCCAAAAAGATAAGTTGTCGCATTTGTTGATATTTTTTTTCTTTCTTCCTCATTTATTCCTGCCATTCACGATTTTTCCTAATTTTTTTAAACAAAATTCGTAAATTTATTAAAATGAGTAAGGAAAAACGAACAGATCTTTTAGATTTAATTTATTGATTTTTTTCGCATTTTTTGATTTTTTTTTTCTTTCTTCCTCATTCATTCCTGCAATTCACGATTTTTCCTAATTTTTTAAAACAAAATTCGTAAATTCCTTATAATTAGTAAGTAAAAACGGAAAAACGAACAGATCTTTTAGATTTAATTACAATAATATTAAATTACAATAATGAATTAAAAACATTAATTGATTATTGCAATTATTTATTTAAAAGTTTTCTCCTTTCAAGATGAAAGATGATGCAAATAAATATTATAAATTATTAGCTTATCCAAAATTAATAGAACAATACTGATATATGGCGATTTCAAATTTCAAAATAGTGTACGCCATCTTAAAATTGAATGTTAAAAATTTAGTTGGTTTTCACTGCATCTGAGTATGAGCAAGAAAGAGTCCCCATGCTTAATGGCTTATTTGAAAATTCCCTGCCTTCAGGTGACAGCAGTGTGGTTAAACCGATAAGCCACATCATGGGTATTACCGATTCTTTGAGATTATTCTACTGCGATATCTCCTGTCGCCATCTATATTTCTTATCTGAAGTTACGAGATTGCTTTTAGAATTTTGAGATCATCTTGTTAAGTGAGATGCGGATTCCAAAATCTGTACAGTGTTAGATTCTGTTGGTGACTATAAACAAGAAGTCCGATATAATCTAACCCCCTTAGCAGTCAGACTTGGCCATATAATTACCGAAATTTTGTTTTTTAAATCAGTAATTAAGTCAAAATAGAAATTAATTTAAAAGACAAAAATCATTTGGACACATATTTCTTTACATTTTTGCAGGGATTGAAACAAAAATAAATGTCCTAAATGTGATCCACCATATAATTAGGGGGCTAAATATTCTAGGGTCAAGAGATTGATAATTTGAAGAATATAAGATAACCTTCACATAAAGGCTATTTTGGTCAATCTGCTCGTTACGTTATAGTGGAGATATTAGTACTTTTAAGAATACACACATCGTCATTATTATTGTCGTTTTAGCGGCTAATGTTTAACACAAAAACATATATGTTTTACTGTAATATAGTAATACTACTTCAGTTGTAGGCTATCTTGACAGAAAATTCATTGTTTGTGAGGACAATTAAATCATTGAAGAAAATAGGAATCTAGATATTCGGATGTGATTCCATAATAAAAAATAATGAATCTGAAATTTTGATACTTCCAGACAGCATCCTTCCCTTCCTATCATTGTTTTATAATTGTTTCTAACTAATAAATTCCTAATCATTCTCCAAGTAGTTATTTTAAAACATCTAGATAAGAAATGTTATTTTTTATTCCTATATATAATAATACAGAAGCGATAAAACATACATTATCTATAAAACCCGAATGTTAAACTTTTGCTTCTAATCCATTCTTAAATATGCCCATCATGGGTATTCAGTTTGTAGAATCTTCATAAAAAATGAAAAGGAAAGGGTAGCCTTTGATAATCCAGAAACGAGTTTGTTTGAAGCTTGACATACTAATTTTAATCGATTATTATAAGACATTAGCAATATTTAGATATATCCAATTCATTAAAAATACCAGTAAGAAATACACCCAGTTTGCAGCCTATATTCTCACCAGTCAAGTGTTCACAGTAGACAGACACGCTTGACTATGTGTCCAAGCTCAGAAAGAGAGTTTATCTTATTTAGAAAGTGAAACGAAAGAACTGCTTGTTTAGCAGTTTAAAATGATTTAAATTACAATAACAAGAGTTTGATATGAGTGGAAATAATCAAAGACTAACGCGATTCAGATGTTTGAATTTAAATGGTGAGAAAAAGAATCTTAATAAACAAGAGGAAATTGTATTTATCCCTCATATATATCTAAATATGTAACACTCTTTTGGTATATAAGATGGTGAAGAAGGCCTTCAGATAACAGCTTTATTCATTTCCTTCATTATGAGGCAAAATGCTCATCTTTTAGTTTATGAAATTCTTTATCACACTATGGCCAGGAAATCGAGCGACACGCTCACTACAGCGATGCCGATAAAGAGGCAATGGGAAAGCATTCTTTATAGTATATTTAGGGAGGGAGATTTTACCGAAATAAGCTTGTTCAAGCATTTATTTTAGACATTTGAATTTCTCTTAATACTACAGCTTAACGTTGAACAGTTAAATTTGCAGATATTAGACCCCGAAGAGTGTGAGAAGCCACCTGCCCGCGGAACTCAGACATTAAAATTATATTTTAACCCTTAACATGATGATGGAAATTTCCAACATAACATTTAGTGAACAAAAAATTGTACTCAAAACAGGTATATTGTTAATTGGTTGCTGCTGGCAACTTTTTTCACGACTATTGCGTAATAAGAAATGTAGCTGTCAAAAAAAAAAAAAAAAAAAAAAAAAAAAATCAAATGTCGCAACCATTATATCGGGTTTGAACTTGTCATTCCGCCGTTTGTTGTGGTTGGAGGAAACGTGCAATTTCTTGAATAATTTTTTTATAACTAATCTGAGATTTTTTTGCTAATAAAAGCGATAATGAGTGGAAAAAGTTAGAAGAGAGGGACATCGAAGATTTTGTAATGAGCTTAACATGTAAATTTGCATGCTGATGGATATTTGCATGCTGATGGATATTTTCTTTTACGGATGGATTACCTCATTTGGATTGGTCTTGGTAGCGGAAGCTTAAAAAAAGTGTTAAACATCGAATAACACAAAACATCAGACGTATTACGATTATAAGAACATTTAACGGAACCAGAAACTTCATATCTGAAGTAGTTAATCACAAAGAAATAACGTATTTTAAAAATTCATTATTAAATAAATTTGGATGCTTCAAGAACTTTTAAATACTGATGAACAAAAATTCACAATACAAAAATAAGGATATTTTTTTTTTCTTTTTGGAATAAAATGATTCACAGTGATTTTTCATTTTCCACTTGCGAATTACTTGATATAGTTGTTACTGACTGGTATCTCCTAAAATATAATCAAAGCTAAACAGAAGAAAAAAAAACTCCAAAAATAAACGAAATCGTGAATGATTGAAAGGTTTCAATGTTCTGTTTATTTCCTAAACTGAAAAAAGCGACTCGCAAAGCTTCATTTCGCAAGCGGCTGACATTTTACAGGCTTCGGATAGCTCTCAAGCGGCTCTTAAAAAAGAGTCACGTTGCAAATGGTTCGTGCAGCTTGTGAAATCGGCACTGCATCCGTTCCCATTGAATAACAGAATCATTTTATATTTCGGATTCATTTTATTTCTTCGGCAATGCGGATTTTATCAATTTCTCAGATGTCCAAAATATGAATTCATACTTTATTTTCGACCATAAGTCTCTTCATTGAAAGACAAGATTTCATTTTTTATTTAGCTATGCAACCGAAAGAAATCTGCTATATTTTAATGCTCGGCGCATATTCATAGGAAAAGCCTTCTGATACTTTGTATAATATTTTATTTATTCTGGATTTATTCTCACGTTTCTCTCTAAAGAAAAGTCAAACAGCTTCCGCTTTAAAATAATCATGGTTCTATCAATAATCTATAGTATAAAAATGAATTTTTGTTTGTTCATATTTTATGAGCTGCCGTACCATTCATCCAATTGAGATAAAATTTTGCCAACTTATTGCTTTGCACTTGAGCGAAGATTACAGGCATAGTACAATTATTATATCTAATATATAAAATGAATTTTTGTTAGTTCGTATTTTATGCGCTGCCATACAGCTCATCCGATGACGATAAAATGTTTCCAACTTGTTGCTTTGAGCCTAGATAATTCATGTTTTTCACATAGCCAGTTGTATGCTGGATGCTCACGAATCGGATAGCCACGAAATTTGTTTTTGCTGAAGACGGAAAAACAAAAATATTGTCTACCCTAAAGTATACTTTAATTATAAAGTAAAAAAAAAAAAAAAGAATAAATATGATTTATACTGCTCCTTTATAGATCATTCAACTTCAGTGAATGTATTCATTGTCGACAAGAAAATAAATATTCTTTATCATTTCTAATTAAACAAGATAATTATTTCAGATTCAAACTATATTTCCAAAAGTATTTCTTCTGCGGCAGCAACACGCCGGGTACCAGCTGGTAATATTAATAATAAAAAAACTCATTGCATTTCCTTTCTTAATTTCAGAAATTATTCATTAATTTATAATTGGCTATTATACAAAGTATTGAAGTGACTGTTGTTTATAGATACAGGTATGAATATAATTAGAATTAAAAGTTCGCACAGCTTCATTTACTTTTGTGTCTTTGTGGAGATTCATTTAATTATTTCGGTCAAATTGTCGGGACAAATTTATTCATTGTCACCAAAGTTCACCCCCACCCACAACATTGTTCTATTAACGTCCCGTTTCTTAAAGCAACACTAGGGCTATTTTGGGATGGACCTCGTAATTTTAAACTGCTGTCAGATGACGAGGACGACACCTAAACTGGCACCACCCCTACAAAATTCCACATCACACCAGCGTGAGAACGTTTGATACCAACGGAGACCCGCTTATACGACGGTTCTTCTGTGGAATCGGATCTCGAACCTGAAACCCTCCGATTCCAAAGCCGAGACCTCACCATCAGGCCACTGCGGCCTTACCCCAACATTGAAACTCCAAGTATTATGCTCACTACGAAAGATCAAAGGAAATGTCATTAAACATTACCTGACCAGATGTAAATATAGGAATGATTGTTTTAGCCCTCACGATTACAAGTTTAAAGGTTAATTACGAGTTAAAGCATCACTAAACCCTCGATGATTATTGGAGTTTTAAAAATATCCAATTTGGAGGGGGGGAGGGTTCTTTTCTAAATTTTATTTTGAAAGAGGAAGATGTACTATTAATTCGCTCCTTGTAACTGTGTTTTAAAATTTGAAAAAAAGAATATCATTATTTGTTCTCAGTTTATTTTTATGGAGAAGGGTTGTTTGAATTTTATTTTGCGCTATTAACTTTTCTTTTGCAGCATAATTCACACCTAATTTAATATTAAAGAAACATATTCTAATCTTATCTTGCTTCGCTGACTGTAATTTCGACAGTTTTTTATAGTTAAGAATACCAGCTGTGAATCAATCATTTGTGACTGTAAAAATATCCGTCGCGTTTGCAAATTTATTTGAATTATTTTATTCTGTGTATGGATTACTGTGTACTTAATTGAGGCTCGAAAAATAATTAATAAAGCTGTTTTATGGTCAATATTCAATTTATTATTAATCAATAAGTGTCCAGTTTTTATCTATCCCTTCATATTATTTTCATTATTTATTGTCTTAAAAGCAGTGTCTAAGTACGTACTGAAATGGCTATATGCGCGACGAGACCGCTGACAATATCATTTAGAAAGAATGTTAGGTGTTAACGTTCCTAAATCAAAAATAAAAGCAGGTACAACAGAAAGTCAATTACAAAAATCTAGAGCATTATCGATTAAGTATAAAGTTCATCTATTAAGTTTACTCACTTAAATGCCATGAAAAGAGTCCGCAAAATAAGCATCTACTTATGGTGAAACAGGAAAGGTATATTTAAATGTTATTAGATTCATTCAGCTTTCTTGCTCAAAGTATTTGTTGTCCGACATAATATACATTTGTATTCAAATTTCCGCTACACATCAAATAATATGTCAAGTGACGGAATTGTAAAAACGCGAGTAACGCGTCGTCGAAGATTTTGTAATTATGATGAATCACATATCCCTCCTATATGAGACAAGTCGAAGAGGGAAAAGTTCAGTGGAATCAAGTAATTAAACTTATAAAACATTTTATTCAACATCCATACTCGATGATTTGGTATAAGAATATCTCCATCAAGTAATATAAGTTTGATACTTTGGGCGACATATTTCCAGCATGTCTGTGTACATCTTTCAGATTTGAAGCAATGATAGGTTCTATATAAAATCAGATATTAAATACGTATGACATATCATCATAGTTTTGAATACGATGTCCTATTCACGGCATTAATGAGCGCAAAGTAGATTGCTTTAAATCGACGATGTTTTACAATTTTGTTACTGACCTTTTGTCTGCATATCTTATTTTCGAATAAAGAGAGATAATTCTGAATGCTGCCATTAGTTTATACAATAAGAGGGTCAATAGCTACTTTATTATGCTCAGACACCACTTTTATGACTATAGCTGTCAACGTTCTGATGCCATTTGAAAAGGACAGGAATTCAGTGAACACTTCCTAAATTTTTCATGATAGCTTGTGTAGTAGCATATTCGTTACATTAAGGAATGGAAATTCATATTTTAAGTCATAGACTTGTGCTTCCATTTTAAAGCCTTAAAAAGTTTTGATGACGGCAATGTAAGAAATAATATAGAGAAGGATCTCCAATTATTTCGGTAATATAACCAGATGATTCGTATTAAAAATGCATGCATATTTGTAAGGCATAATTTAAAAGCTACAAGATGTAAAGTTTTAAAACTTTTACAGTTTCTTGAAAAGTCTCAAAATGAGTCTCATAGTCATGTTAAGTTTGTTTGAAAACTAGTTAATTAAAAAATAATGCTTTTTACAAATTAATACATATACTAACTTCATTTAAGTCTTAAAGAATTTTCATTCATGTTATTCAAATTTTTATTATTCATTCAAAAAGCAGTTATCATAGATGTTAGAAAATGTATTCACTTCAACACGAATCATTTAATAAATCAATTCTACCATAGCTATCCATAAATGACACTGAAAATTAACAAGATAACTTTTGAAACGTGGATTCTCAATATCTTGAAACGTTCATATACAAGAATCAATTCCTTTATAAATCAACTTCTCTTAAATATAATGAAATATTTGAATTTAAATTTCAAGAGTGATGGTTTATATCTATGCTGAATTATCTGGTTATTTTCCTGGTGAGTATTTCTTTTTCCGGTTATTTCCATACTGGTTAGGAATCCTGCAAGTATCCTTTTGCTTAATAAATTTTTCATTAACACTAAAGCATGAAAAAAAAATCACTTTTTTCCAGAAAATAAACTTTTGTTACAAATATTAGAATATTTTATGAAAAAGTATGTTTTCAAAATCGTTTTGTATGTTAAGGCGTGTTAACAAATTTATATTATGATAATCAGTTTCAACTTTGCCACATTTATAAGTGTTATTACTAAATCAATTCTGAGTTTTGTCATATATTTAGAGCTGAAACTGCAAAGGGCAACAATTCTGAGAAATAAAGATAATAATAAAATGGGAAAAGAAAACAGAAAATATAAACATGCACTGAACAACGTTCAGTAAGCTTTGTCTTCAGTGATATTAAGTACTGAAAAAGCACGTTTCTGTAAATCTCCGAGGAATTCGTTAGTGGCATATAAACGATTCATATAAAATCAGGGCGATTCTTTTTTTCCTTTATACTTTAAAATATACACTTTAGCTATTTTTATCCCAAATATTCAATGTACAGCATTTTTTCTTATCCATATGGCTGTGGCATGAGAGGAAGCTAAAATAGCACTGTAAGATGAAGTGGGCTCAATGATGAATAGCGAAATGTGCTCCGGATTAACATACATATTTGACAAAGTTCGACTAGATGGACCAAAAGAAATGTTCCAATTCTTTCATCAATCAGAATTTTTTTAAAAATTAAATGAGAATATTTTATGTGTTATGCGTGCATGTTAAAACCCTAACAGTTTGATTAAGTACAAAAGCACAAAGAAATTCAGTTTGGTAGGGACATATGAGGAGCTAATCCAATTTTGCCTTTATCTGTTCAAGGGGGTACTTAATCAGAAACTTAATAATGGTAAAGAATTAGTGAATGGGATGACGAGACTCCACCATCACGTGATAAACACAATCGCACCTACCACCTTTCATCTAAATGTACATTATCTTGTACAGAATCGTGACATCGATTGAACATCTTGTAAAATATACAATGGATTCCAAAATTAAGTGTGGCACATTTGATGGGTGTCAAGCGAGGAAGAATCGACTCTGTTATTAATTATTCTTTTAGAATTTGTATTAAAACAATTTATAAAAATAAAAACTTTATAACTAGGTAAGAGGTAAAGAAGCAAATAAAAATATAGTTTCTTAGTTTATGTTTCTACACTCTCCAATTATGAGCTATTGATTTTACGTACTTCTGTCATGGACCACTCAAGTGTATATGATCGTAAGTCCACTGTAATGCACTTGTTTTCCTTCAAGAAATAAAAAAAAAAGACACCCTCATCTGAAAAGCCTCCAATTCATGAGAAAAACAAGTAACGTCACTTTCAACAAGACTTCCTCTACCCTTTATTTCTCCGAAAAACCCTTAATCATTTCCATTAAAAAGCAAAAGAAAAAATCGCCTTTCTAGTACCTCTAACAAGGGATCTCTTTCTGTGTAACTGTATCAAACTATCTCTCAGCTACAAGGATAAACATCCTCTACTCAATTCTACTGATAAAATGAATTTCCTACGATAGGAAAAAAGTAAACATTTCTTCCTTTCCCTTCATTTCTGATCTCTGCACGATCCATTCACCCGTTCGAGTGTCGTGATGGACTCTTCGCTATCGAATCCAACCTCTATCTGTCCAGTTTCATCTTCGAAACTCAACACTCGTGATTGCACAACCTCTGCTCGATGACCGAAATCTGTAGAATACGTCCGATCATGAGCGAAGCTCATTTGAAATAGCGAGATCAGCTTTCTTCTAGTGACATGGCATTCGAGGATTAGAGTTGAAAGAGCTGTGTTGTGGAATTTATTTTTGTGTGAAAGAATTGGTGTTTAGTTCTGCATTCTACTATGGATGGATCACAAGTAAAAAATTATTATATTTTATCCGAAGTAAAAATATATACATTTGCCACTCGTGACCTCTTTGTAGGCGGAAGAAATTTTGGCAATCTTGGCTTCGTTCAAAAAAAATTCTATCATTAATCCAAAACTGGACAATAAATAGAAAGAAAAAACAGTAATATTAGTAAATGAAAATAATTAATAAATTTTAACGATTTTTTTTAAATTTAAGTTGATTTTCTTAAACATTTTTGTTTATCTATGCTGAAAAAATGCAGAATAAAAAGTAGTGAGAATCATAGTAGTATATCTCAGCATAGGCCTACATGAGGTCACGATGGCAGTTTAAGAAGCTCTGATATACAACGGTAGTCCAAACTGCCCCTTTTTTAGATATTTTTTATTTTTAAATTTCTCGGTTTTTAAGTTATTTTTGAAGTAAATAATTATTTGTAGATGACTTTTAAAATAGTTAATGTTGAATTCATTACAAAACTGAAATAATAAT
The DNA here is from genome assembly GCF_947563725.1 of Argiope bruennichi. NCBI lineage: Eukaryota > Metazoa > Arthropoda > Arachnida > Araneae > Araneidae > Argiope > Argiope bruennichi. The sequence continues at coordinate 79,874,969 of NC_079163.1, forward strand.
AATAATAACGTAATACAAATATTTGACTAAAATTAATATATTAACTATAGACAGCAATTATAAATATATTCTTTCAACATATCAATAAATTGTTTCGTTTTGATAGTATTTATTATGTGTTATAAATTTATAAAAAATGCTTTAACTGTGTATAAAAATAAAAACATTGATTAAAATAGGGCACACTTTTAGAATTTCAGACCGAAAATTTGAGTTTACATAAGGTGGAAGTTTTTGCATTTATTTAAAGTTCATTTTATGTTGAACTTAATGCATGAAACAGAATCAACTCTGAAAAATATTTTGCATCTCTTCTCAAAAATTGAAACATAAGAATATAAATTCGATCGTATAAAATATTCTTTACTTGTGAATCCTAAACATTTTTCTGTGTCTATGCCGAAAACCATGCGTTTTATTGATCAGTAATGTAAGTCAAGTTAAAAGTAAAAACCACATATGTAGTTAGTTCGCCGTACAAATTTTTCGTCGCTGCAGTTTCGACTGCACTGATATATTTCGACTTCAAGTATTTTTAAAGAAATGCAAAAAGAAAAGATATCAAATTTTGGAGCAGGAAAATTTAATTATTTCCTTGAGATCACTTTTGATTTTTAGATATTTAAAGAAAACTTGCAAACTTTATATACAAAACTTCCCGAATTTTGAAGCGTTACTGTGATATAGTCTTGTCTTTGAATAAAACTTAGTATGATAAATCTATTTAATAGCAATATATAAAAAATATTATTCAATTTATAAGCCAAATTTTCCATTGGCAAATAAAAGAATAAACTTAATGAAATAGTATTGATTATTTATTAATAGTACCAAACATTTTTTAACTGCCCAAATTTCAATAAACAGATTTAACCCATCGAAAGAAACCTCGAAAGAAAGAGGGTTTTAATGCTAAGCAATGCATTTAACATGGAAAAAATGAGACTAATTATTTATGTTCATATTATATTCATTTATTCTGTTATACTTTCTTATTTAAAAAAAGATATTTCATGCACAATTCTAATAAGTCAAAAAAAAAATTAATAAAAAATCTTTCAGGGCAGCCAAATTTAAACAAAATAAATAAAATCTAATTTCATATGAAAAAAAAATTAAATACTTTGATCATTTATCTTTTTTTAGAATCGAATTGAAATTTTTTTGAGTGTTAAGCCTGTTTCTGCTTGCCATGTGAAAAAATTTTCTTATATAAATAATTATTATGATAATGAAAAGTTAGATAAACATTTTAAGTAAAAGGAGAAAGAATTTTCTATTTCATTTGTCATTATATCTCATTGTATATTATTTCATTATTTTAGAGGTATTCTTTATTGTATTCCATTAGCTTTGATCCCAAAAAGATTTTGCTTTATTTGAAATATTCAACAGGATTCCTTCGCTATGTGTAGAAATTTTGAGTTAGAACCACCTTTTTTTAAAAAAAATAAATCTAACATTTTAATAATGATATTACTTGCTTATTGCTTTTCGCACTTGGTTTCCCACCCCTTCTCTTTTGCTTTATGTTTGCTTTCGCCTGCTTATTATTATTCAGATTATTTCCTTGTTTCATTTTTTTGCCTTTAGTTTCTTTTCAATAGAATGAACCTTACAATTTGAAACAGCTCTTATTTGCGTTGATACCATTTTTATTATCTTTTAAATTCATTTTGCATAATTTAAGACTGAGTAAAGAATTTTTTTGCTTGTTGCTTTCTCTGGCTTTTTCTTATTGCCTGTTTTTACTAAAATTAATAATTTATTCTTTTAACAATGTCAACCTTTACATTATGCACTCTTATTTGTTTTAATGTCACTATTGTATTTAAGAATATTTTTAAAAATAGTTTACAATTTGTTAATAAAATTGCCTAGTTACTGCCTTTTTTTATTTGAAAGAAAAAGAAAAAAAAAGGAATCTAATGCCGAAACTTAAAACGGTAAAAGGTAAACAGTTTATATTTTTAATTAGCTAATTTTAATTAAAATATTTGGATAAATTTTTAATCTGTTATTTATCTTCTTTTCTGTGATTTTTATGCATTAACACAACTTTTGTGAAAAATTAAATGCTGTGTATTACAGAGTTAAATTCAATATATTTAGATATAAGGTATCTATAACGAGTGATTTTATAAAGAAACTTTATCAGTAAATGATATTCTAGCGAACATATCGTTCGAAGGAACGGAATAAAATTTTGAATGGCTGTATTATACAGTATCCACTCAAGAATGTTACGGAAAAACACTAGTCCAGCACCCACAGTTACGGTTCAAGTGCTTCCGAAGTGAATTTCGAAATTCACAAAGAGTACAGCTTACTTTTTTCAAGGTCTTATCCTCATAACGAATAATTTAAAATGGATTTGGAACTGTTATCTTAATTTTTAAAAAAGGCGACCTTAGGCAGAGACGAAGAAAAAGGGAAAATAATCAATGCAAGTCAGAAAAGCAATAATAAAACAAACATTTTTAAGTAAAAATTTTAGTCGAGTTTTCTTTCTTAAACGATGGCACACTGCAAGCGTTAGATGAAGTATATGACTGCAGCACATGAAGATTAATTCGTCGAATTGCACAAGACAATATCTTTATAAAGTTTGCTGATTTGATGCGCCCATTTTGAATATGAGGTATCCGAACAGCCAAAAATCCATCGAATGATATGGTGTTCCTGACGGCCACGGATACATCAAATGACTGGAAATAATTCTTTAGCCAAGCTGTTCCATTAACACGTTTAACATAAGACAGTATTTGTGGGACAACAGTATCTTGCATTCACTCTGCAATAACTTAACCTTCTCCTGTTGATAATCAAAAAGGACGTAATTGGTCAACAATGATTGCAACGAGCACTCGCATACTTGGGTGAAAATCTCTTCAAAAAGTAAGTGAAAAACATGAAAGTATTTGTTATCCCACACCATACAATTACTTTTCCTTCTTGTAACGGAAATTCGAACACATCCTGAAGATTTGCATCAGTTCAGGATTCATAATTCTCCAAATTAGCACTACTGGTAAACGAGAATATACTTCGTTTGTCTATAAACTGCCTAATAAATAGCGATTATTGGTGTCATACAGGATGAAGAATTCATTAGCAAAATCCAGTCGTAGTTGGTGATTATCTGCAGGTAGCATCTGAACAAGATGAAATCAGTACAAGAATATACAAAGAAGAGAAAGCAGAATTTCGCGAACCATAGAATTCCGCACACCCAGCAAGCAACGCGTTCTTCTAGTTACCTAGCGTTACCTGCTGCTCTTCTGTAACAGCCTCAACCGGAACGGAAGGTGGTCAAGAACGAGATTGATCACATATGCAGTTCCTATAAATTTGCTTATCAAATCCCATACAGCTTACAATGAAGCCGAGTCGCATCGTATTCGTGGTTTCTACTGTAGACATACAATGGCTGTACCACATTTACTCATTGAGCCAATAAAGCTTTACCGTTTCGCCGCTATGTTTCACTGTACTAAGAATATTGTTCAAAGTCAAAAGAAGCAATACACAGCATTCTTATTGAAGTACTATTTTTTTCTCGTACAATGATATCAGTCATGGCAGTTCTGAAATCTGCATATCCCCCTATCTTTTTCTGGTTTCGAAAGAGATTCAGAAGGCTAGGTTCAGAGCAGAAGACGAAGTGTCAATTTCTACATCATTGGGAAAGCAATTCATGTCCTGATGAACACTACGGATGCTGTTTCCACTTTATTTATCTCTTCTTAGTGTCATCATTTTACGTTAGATTGTCCTGTAGAAGCTATGGCCAAATTGTTGTTAGTCAGTGGATTTCATTCTTATAAACATTTAGTGTGAACATCGGTCTTATTAAAGGAAAACATGTGAAATAAACACCATAATGAGCAAGAGTAGTGTAAACTATGAAGATCAAGGTTTTTGGATAGATTCAGAAAAATCAGAAGTAATAAATATACATTTACTTGATACTGATAATGAATCTAATGATATTGAAATATTAACAAGAATAGGGAAAAAGTGCTGAGCGACAAATAAGTGATTTTAGTGAATACTCTAGAATCATTGACACATAATGTACCTGAAATAATAATAATAATAATAATTAAAAAAAATACGGGAGTGTCTGACGTAAACGCGAAAACTAGGGGCTAATCTGAAGTCAGAGGTTTTTGAAGAAGTGTTGAATATTATTTTACAAATTACAGTTCTATCTATATCAATACCCTAATTTTAATTAACAATATGTAGGAATTATAAAATAAAATTGTTTAAATAAAAATTAAATGGTTATTTCATGCCCAATTTTTCATTATTAAATGTTACTGGAAGGGGTTAAGCAAAACTGTACTATTGTTTTTCAAGTCATTCTTGAGCTCGTATTTTATAATACCTGTGAACATTTTATTTTGTTCCCTCATATTCACTAGAGGGCCATATCTTGGCATATTTGTTTGCATAATAACCCTGTATATGTGTGTGTGCCCACTCGTCTTGTTAGAAAATTTTATACAACTTCTACAGAAAAACACTGTGATTTCTAATGGTAGTTGTACTCTTAAAAACTGAACATCTCCTTCTAAAGCCACTTTTATTTTCATTCCTATGGTTCACTCATTTTTAATGCTCGTATATCATTCTTACTTTTAAATGTGTAATTACGTATTATTCAATATGGGTAAACAAATGTCTTAAAAATCAACATTATCTAAACAAATCCTGTGATTTAAGTCTACCAAAAGCTGGAAACGTAAAAAGTAACAGAAATAGAAATTAAAACAAATCTTTAAAATAATTAATTAAGATCTGTTAAATAAACTTTGTTTCTAATCTATTAGTACGGAAAAATAGCTTGAAACTATTTTTTCTAGAGAAAACAACTAATTGCCATTTCAAAAGACGTAAAAGGTTTTTATTGCTATTTCGAAGATTCACAACATTCTTTACGCGATTAAGACATTCTTTATTTCTTAATTAAACAAAAGTTTTAATTCTGCACGGCATCTTTCCAAATATTTTGTTTATAACGTTAAATCCTTTGTTGAAGATGAAAATTTTGTATGATTACTAAAGAACTGAAGCAAATATTTATGAAGAGTAGTTCTTGAACTACTCAAAATGAATAAATTATTTAAAATTCATACAATAATTAATTGAGTATAAATATGAGATGTTATCATCTCAATGGATTTTAAAATTTTGTAAACAAATTAATTAGTTTAATCCTTTTTTGAGATTGAAAATTTAAATACTGCGATTGCTTGAATTCAGAAGGAAAAAAACGTTACTGGAATAATTTTATTCAGGGACTTTAATGAATTATTTATTTTACATATGATTGATTTTAACCTTATAAATAAATTTTAATTTTAAACTCGAATTTCTTTTCCCACGAAGAAATAAATGAAATTTGATTTATCCTTTTTTATTTAATCATACTTACGGTTGATTGAACTTGGTGATCATGAAAATATTTTCAAAACTTCTCGTGCATTAGTTTCTCGAAGGTACATATTATACGGGCCGCATCCATATGACAATAAACGGTTTTGAAAATTTCATCATAAGATGTTTTTATAAATGTTAAACCAGCGAAATCTGAGTTTATATTTTGGTATAGTTTATCTATTCATATATTTTCAAATCTATCTATTTCATGTTCATACATATATTGAAACGAATTTATGTCTGCTAAAATAGCATAATTATTTTATATCGATCATGGTAAAAGAAGAACAACTTTGCTTTTAATCCGTCACAAAAAAGTATATTTCTTATAAAAACAACCGTTAAATTATTTTGATGAAATGAAATTCCGTAATTGTTAATTATAAGCAATCTTTCACAATATAATCTTAAAGTCGAGAGCATTTGTAAATTACCGATTTAGAATTACTTAATTTCATATTATATTAACTGGAATATTACAGTTTCAGTTATCTTTCAAATTTTAAGGCAAATAAATTTCTAAAAGTTATCTAAAAATCTTATTAAACACTTTAAATTCTCCAACTGTTTTAATTTTATCACTTAATTTTAGATAACAATTAAACACATTTCAAACAAATTTAGATATTTTATTATTTAATTAAATTTCCTTTCTGCATTATACAAATATTTTATTATTCTTCATTAATCAATATTAAAAATACTTTTATATATGTATACTTAGTTTACATAAAAATTTTGCGTTTCTTAAAGTTGATTTTTAAATGTCTAGAAATTGATACATAAAAATTGGGCAGCCAGATTTATTGAAGCGTATGATAGAAATCATTTATATATACTGTATACATATTTATTTCAAAAATTAACACATATGCAGGATTTTGGGAACATGCAGATTAGCATCATTGTCTTTCATCTGCTTTATTAGAAAAAAAAATGAGGAATTTAAAAGACAAATCAATATGCGAAGATGTATGTTCAATTTATTTGAACAATTTTTAATAAAAAACTAAATGAAAAAATTCAACACTGGCAAAGATCAACTCGATAAAGAAAGCTTCATGAACTACTTATGAAAGCAATGGGGATATTATTCATAAAATGGTTAGTATTCATATTCAGCTATGCATGCAGATAAGCTAAAATCTGAATGCATTCATTTTAATTATTACTACTTTCAATCTATTCTAAAATCTATAAACAGTAATTTACTGGTAACGCTTTGTAAATTTACTGGAAACGCATATATAGGAACGTCAGTTTGGTTGAATTTTCTCCTAATTTATATTAAATACTGATTGAATTTAATTTTCGTTTAGGTTTCCCAGCTCATACAATATAATTGCTTTATTTTATATCATTTATATATGTTATTCTGATAATTTTTAATTTTAAAATACTTTTATATAACATTTAAATTTTTTCTAATACATTAACTTTGTAGTATATTAAAATTGTTTCAGTTTTCAAAAATATTTCCATAATTAACTCATTAATAATAAAACCTCTTTCATCAACATTAAATGCTAAATATTTTATCGCCCGAAATATCACGAATCGTCGGCACAGGCTTAAATGATATAATCTGAATGAAATAAAAATATGTAATAGGGAAATATTGTTGCTAGAATATTTATTTTTTGGCTACAGAAACTAGGATTGCTTAAACTTGTTTTTCATGTTAAAAAAAATGTTAAAACGTTTTAAATAACATACACCAAACATTTAATTACTGAAATAGAATAAAAATGGTATTTCAAAGTCATGTGGAATTCCACGAAATTAATTTTTCTTCCCTTTTTACTTACTTCCCATTTTTCTATGAAACTTAGAAGATCCGTTTATTTTTTTATTCGCCTGTTAATTTTTTTTTAGCTTAAAAAGCAATTACTACTTTAGATTCTAATTTCTGGAGGAGTTCCGTTAAAAGAGAAATGTCAAGGAAAAAATTGACAGTTACAGGTGGAAAAAAAAACAAAATGAATAGTTTCTGTCTCCTCTGGCGCTTTTGATTTCTGAAATCTTTCGTTTTAATGCAACAGTTCCCCTAAGGACAACTTTACAAACAACTTTACAATTGGAAAGAGTCGCCACCAAAAGGTCTCATTTGGACAGCCGCCATCCAGGGAAATTACTCTTTGGACGCGGGCCGTTTGCTCGCGAAATATTTTGGCAGGATCCATCGCAATATGAATCATCTGGATATAGACTGGTTAGGCGTCATTTTGGCTTACATCCCGCATATACAATCTATAAAAACAGCAGTGAACTTATTAAACTCCGGTTGGAAAAACAAATAATATAATTGACGTTTTGGCTCAGTGAAAAAATAATTGAGACGCTTTGTGATGAAATTTTGATTAACATATCAAAAAAGATGAAAACCAAATAAACACTTGCCAAACACTACATGAAATGCAACGGAAACAACGGAGCGTTTGTTTCGAGATTCTATTTTTAAAAGGGGTTATTCTATTCAACGATCTTTCGGTTGTAACTTACGATAAACCTGTTTCGTTCAGAAAGTATTGAGTTGATTGTTTTTCAAACATACTGAAATTTATTTTATTTTTTCATTAGAAAGTGATTGTTCAATTTCTTCGCAGCAAAATTAAAAATTTACTTTCATAAAAGTGCACAACTTTATAAAAAATTATGCAAAAGTTAAAAACTGCTTAATAACATTGTATTATTGTAAATTAATTATATAGCAAACTTATTAGAGATTTAAAATATAAATATCATGAGAAAATCATAGAAATAATTTATTTTGTAAAGCTGAGTCTTTAAAACACACACACACTGATGTGTTAAGTTAATTCACCCTTGAGTGTTCAATCCTTTTCTCGTAACATATTTAAAACATTCGAATTTATAAAAAGGCATAATTTCGTTAGTTGTTTGTAATTTAACAACTGATATGAGCCTAATAATATTTTTGTAAATTTCAGTATAAATAAATACACTTATGGGCGATTTTGAAATATCGTGATTTTTTAGTTTTATGTTTTAATAAAATATCTGAATAAACGGCTGATTTAAATATAGACTGTGATTAATCAGACTATAATGAAAAAAAACTGCAATGGGTAATTAATTAATGAATATAATAAATACAGAAATGATGAATGAAAAATTGTTATGATGATTGTACTGATTGGTTGTAAAACTATTTTATTAACAATTATTAGGTAAAATATGTTACAAAATTATGTCATGTAATCAAATTCTATATTCTGCTAATGCAAATTCATTATTAGTAGTCACTTCTTTAGTTTAGTTATATTAACGTCCCTTTTGAAGTAACACTTTGATTTTGGGACGGAACTCGTAATTTTGAACCGCGGTCAGATGACGAGGACGACACCTGAGCTGGCACCACCCCTACAGACTTCCACACCACAGCAGAGGAAAAAAGTTTGATTGTATTTATTGCTAATTAAATCAATCTTAAAAATCTCAGGAAAATTGGTATTTGTAAGTTAAATAAAATAACTCGGTAGATTCAGATTAAGGAAATCATCTCTAAAATTCAAATGGTACCATTCAAGAATTATGTAACAATTTTATGAAAATACTGCTTTTTAAAGATTGCTAGACTTTGAATTAAAATTATGAAAAAATGTCGAAATAATGGAATTTCTATTTTAACATTTTACCTTCAAAATACAAGGTTATAAGTGAAAAAAAATATTAAAATATATTTTTAGGAATAAAAAATAATGTATTCAGAAAAGCAGGTAAATTTTTTTTTTTTTCAAAATTTAAATATTTTTGAAATGATTTGTGTATCCAAGCGCTTTGACGAAATTGCGTAAAATTTATAGCGAAGATATAAATATATAATAATCTGGTGTATCCATTTTAGATTTCGACATTAAGCCACTTAACATAACGCCATTCTGATGCCCCGGGGCCTATAACACTGAGTTATCTAACCAGTTGAATGAGTATAGGATGGAAGGAAAAGAAGGGAGGGCGAAGAAGACAAATCATCCACAGAATATCCATGAAATCTGTAATCACTTTTAGTAAAGAAACACAAAATTTTAATGAGAAATTAGAGTACTTTAAACTTATTTTCTAAAAACTAAATAAAATTGCAATATAATGCAGCTTTGCTGAAAATAAATGCATTAGTGATAAAAATGGGAAATTAAAAGAAAAAAAATTAAGAATGGGAGAGAAGCGGAGTATTTTCCTTTTGTTAAATAAACTTTAAAGCAGAATTAATTTAAAAATCGTTTCAAAGACATTCGAATTCATAGTATTTCATTTTTTATATGTATTAAATTCAATTTAACCGCTTTCTTAAAAATAATTATTTTCTACCCTCTTGAAATCAAACTTCACTTTAACTGCAATTTCTGAATTGCATAGGGTTTTGGTTTTCCCCTCTCCTCAGGGTTTGATTTCTGTAACTTCATCTGTCCAAAATGAAACTGCAGTTTCAAGAGAAAATCAATCAGCTAAAACAAATGCTTGGCTCAGCTGAATGAATTTCCTGAAGATTCGCTTTTGAAATTAAAGAGAGAACCTTGAATGCGTCTCCACAACCTCTTCTTTTAATCTACCTTGCTGGAGCACAAATTTGGCTCCCTGATCATGCATTTAACAAAAGACTTTTAAATGCTGTTTGAAAACTCTTAATTCATCTTAAAAAAGAGGAGAATTAAAGTGCAGACATTTAAAGGGAGGGAACTCATAACTTACTCATTTCTTAGAATAAATTTCCTCTTTGTTACACTTCTTTTTCATTTGGCATTCTTCGCATATTTCTTAAATTTACTTTCGAATATATTTTGCATAATCAAGAAGTATAATAATTATACATTTTGCAACATTATGATTTTACTTTAAGATATATAATTATATTTGTAAAGAATTGCTTGGAAAATGCTTACATTATACCTTTTTCATAAAATACTCGTAGATTGGAAAACAACCCATGAAACAAAGATATACGAGTTAAAAAACAGAAATACTTTGGAAATCGAAAGAAATATGGCGGGTTTTTTTTAGTTTGTTTGTTTTGCTAAAGAGAAGCATAAATCGAAAACCTTCTATTTAGAAGTTTATCAAATGATTTGTTCAAAATATTGCAGATAACTTAAGAAATATATTTAGCCTTGTTCTTAAACTAAGATATGAGCTATATTTCTATTCTTCGCATCATGAAGCATTAAAATAATTGCAAAATCATTTTAAATGAACAGATCGATTATTCTGCATTTCAGAAACTACAAAGCATATTGATAGATTATTATATACAATTTAAACAAACACTGCATAAAATTTGAATTTAGGATATTTTTGGTAAGAGGATTTAGAAAAATTTAGAATTCGAATTGGAGATGAATAAAAAAAAAAAATTAGAATTTGGGAAAATAGCATTAAAACGCAAATTCTAAAGAAATAAAATTAAATGCAAGTTTGAAAAGAATAAACTTCGGAACAAAATTCAATTAAGAATAAAAAATATTCGATATAGTCATCAAAAATTTACTCTTCAATAAAGTTACTTATTTTAATTTTCCTGCTTCTTATTTCAAGGCAGATACATTTCATATGTATTTGCAACATTTCATGACTTTAATTCAATAATTCACAGAAAAGACAAAATCTACCATTCAAATGAAACAATTTTTTACCTATAAAACGGAGCAACCAGAGTGGAGAAATAAGGAAACATTTCCAAGTAGTGGTGAATTTCAATTCTAAAAGGATCCGATTTTTCAAAAACTGGATTTATAATCATTAAAAACTCACAATCATCAGAATCTTCGTGAAAGTGCTACGATTTCCAAAATCGTCAAATTATCATACTTTTCGAACCATCGAAAATTTGTCGATATTTTACTCACTAGATGACAGCAATTGAATGGAAAAGTTTCCGAACTCATAATAAATAATAAGACCACAAACGAAAGCCCTAATACAGCAACAATCATAAATAAGTGAAAGGACAGACGATGGTCCATAACGAAGGAAAAGGCATTATCACTTGTAACAAATCACGAAAATACGTCAACTTGACAGAAAGTCTTGATGGGTGTTTATTCCTTATTATACGTTCTCACAAGACACATCTGTCAGTATGGTAAGTGTCTTCAATTCTTTCCTTGCGAATAATGTTCCAATTCATTGAGAAAAATCTGCTTCAGTAGCACAGAAAAAAATATTATTTATAAATATAAAGTTGGTTACAAAATTGTGAACCCATATTTCGGATTTATTTAGCACAATTTTTTTACATTTAAAATTATAAGTATTTTAACATGTGCTTTTAAAAGCATAATTTCATATGAAAAAAAAATCCTAAAATCATTTTGTTAAGAAAATTTTGTTTTTTGAAAAACTGTTTCTTTTATTTCATTTATTTATGGATATATTTTGGTTATGTTTTGCTTAAAAATTATTCTTTATTTTGTCAATTATTTGGATTGGATTTAAAATGTGCCTAAACTTATAATGAATTTCACATTCTTTCTTAAATTGGTAGTAAAAGAATAATTTTTGCTTCACTGAATTAATTATTTAAAAATTAAGTAAAAAGAGACAGTCAGCTAAATATATTTCCTGTCAATATTTTTAGATATTCAAATATTACTCTATAAATTGTGTGCAATTTATAATGTTTCAGGGAAAAATTAAGAATGTTTTTTGTGATATGCTTTAAATGATTTTTCAAAAACTCACTTTTTTCTATATTTCTTTGGCTGACTTATATTTCTATAGCCAGAAAAATAACTCAAATAATAATTTGTTTAATACAAATGGATATTTCCTCACACTTACATGGAATTTTAAATATAATAGCCGGTAAACTATAAAATATGGCAATACTATTTTTACATAATAACGAAATGTAAGGTGCGTGTATTTTTGCATAGTTCTTGAATTAACTTAATTGAAAACATGTCAAGGTACAAAAAAACTTAGTCTCTTAAAAGCGCAACATCTAATTTTAATTAATATAGCTATATTATTTCAGTTGCCTTAACTAAACTATTTATAAAGCTGAAATTTCAATCATGCCATTTTAATTCATTTTAGCAATATGCCAAATATTTTTATCAATAAAAAGTAATTTTATGAATGCATTGCAGCAATGAAAGTTTTAAGTAATACAATTTTTCACAAATATTAGCAGGTTTGGAAATTTGCAATAATTTTTGTAGTATAGAATTTAGGAGTCATTTATTTAAATTCAACGTTTTTAAATTTTCAGATAATATATTAGTAAACAATCTAAGAGATTAGTAAGTATTTTACCTGTCTTATATTTTGGATCGGTTCGGAAAAATTAATGCTTTAGTTTAAGGTGAAATGGAAATTGAGAAATACCTTAATACCATGAAGTACATTATATATATTTTCTCTGAATTTTAGAACATCGTATTTTTTAGAAATTTGCCCTTGTATAGTCGAGATAGTAGAGGTTCTTATATTTTGTACATTTTTTCCGACGTTTTAATTTTTCACATTTTTATGTTTTTGCATTCGTCTTTTTTGCAAACTAATCAATGTAAAAATGAAATGCATTCAGTCACACTTGAAATATCAAATCAAATTATAAATAAACACATTTATATCGTATATATAATGTATAATGCATTTTTAATACACGCATAATATAGAGAGACAAATAATAATATATTTAAATTTACATGTATTTATAATAGCACATAATAAAGTTAGAAAAACACATAATAAGTTGTAACAAACATATATAATAATACATCACTGAGGAAGTAATATGTATAATATATTTCTAACATAGAAACAAGTGTAATAATACATAGTTGTGAAAGAAAAATATAAAGGATGTCTTTTCTGTGATCCAATAATTATTATTAACCTTCAGAGACAGGCATATACTTATTGGAAATATGTTTCAAAAGACGTAAGGAATTGTATATTATGCAGCTTGAATCAATAAATTTATTGCTGTAAAAAATTCGGAGTCTTCATTTTTTTAATACATTTTCCCGATTTGATATGTCATGATATGATATTTAGTGAAATATTTTTAACAAATTAATATTTTAAATTTAAAAAATCATGTTCCACTCATCTTCGATTAAAATCGGCTGAATTATAAAGCTTTGAATATCATTATCTTAGATCATTTCACAACTGCAGCATTGAGGATGCTTATTAACAGATGCCTTCAAAAAATGGTATTTGTTGATTAGCCTAAACTTATGAAACTAAAAGTTTCCTAGTTTAGTTTTGGTCAAAAAGGATGGATGCTATTTATTTTTGTTTGAAATCTTAATATGTTAAAAATATTTTATTAAAAGTGACTAGTAAGACCGAAAAACTATATAAAAATTTAAGTTGTGCAATTTTTTCTTTAGTTCATTGACTCAAACAACATAAAAAAGTATTTAAGTCATTTAAAATAGTCTTCAAACATGGCGTAATGCTACCTTTCCCTGTTTAGAAGTTAGCCACTGGAACATGGTTAGAGCCGATACCTTATAAAATAATTTTTGCAAATAGATTATGTCTACAGCGATGAATCCAGATACAACTCTTATGACACAAAATGAAGGAAGAATTTTCAAATTCTGATCTATCCAAACTCCAAAGTTCAGTCTCCACTTCCTATCAATTTCAAGCACATCATTTTGGCACTTTCTTTCGAAAAGGTTTATTCAAAATCAAGGTTATTTTACTAATGTTTTATTATAAGAAATGAAAAACTCTGAAAAGAGCTTTAAAATCAGATCAGATATCAGAAGAGTGCTTGTGCGTAGTTGATTTTGAGAGATATTTTTGACAGCACTTCCTTTTAAAAAATACGCCACCGGAAGCGAACGAAAAGAAGATTATGGTCGTAATTTGATTTCGCAAAGTCTACTAGATACATTTTAAAAATTGTAACTAATCTCGTATAACCCACATGTTTTCTCGTTGGAGTTTTGTCCTTGTATTTATTTAAAATTAAAGATGCAAAACTTGGTAGGATTTTCTGTCGGTGGATAAACCGGCATGAAATAAATGCCCATTTTTTCGACGAAATTAGATTTAAATTTTATCATTTTAGAAAAAATAATTCAAGTGATAAATGATGATTGATGATAAAAAAGTTAAAGATAATAAAATATGTTAATAAAAGATCTAAAAACAAAGATAATATAACCAAAAAAAATTCTCCAACTAAAACTCACTGATAATTTAATTTTTCAGCGAAATTGTAATTGTTTTTTTAAATTATTTACATGTACCGCTTAGGAATAAATACCATTACTTTTGCTACTACGAAACAGTTACTATTCATATGATAGTAACTATTCATCTATTTAAAATCTATAATAATGTCGCCACCATATCATTCGATTTATCGAAGATGCTATTTTTATTTTAATACCGGCCTGAAGGTTAACAAATTTGATTAAATTAATTTTAAATATATTTAAATTTTTTTTGATGACAATTTTGGGAAGACGCTATCGTACCTTCTTTCTTACTTGCATCAAATGACTATAAAAAATAGCTAATCACGTTTTTATGGATATGATTTTGATTGTATATTTTAAAATGTAATATTGAGCCCCAAAAATGTTTAAATTTAAAACTATAAAAAAAGGGACATTAAGTTTCCGAATCTGGCCCAAAAATACTTTGGTGGATGGGAACAAGCACATAGGAGTGGGCGTTCTAAAATGTTTATTCATTGAAAATTATGCGAAAATCGGTATTTATTTTGGGATAATTTTCGGCGATATTGTAGAATTAAAAAGATTTTTACTTCCTAAAATTTAAAAAAAAAATCAATCAAAAATTCAATTCTGTATTTAAATAATAAAAAATATTAAGTGTTTTCAAAGAATAAATAAATAAATGAATATCATACCGCTATCTTGCTGTGATTTTTATTTCTGGATTAAGTTTAACACATGATATTTTTTTTTTTTTGCAAGTGCATGAATCACACAGGTGGTTATCACAAGTGATAAAGCTTTGGATATGATTAGTTGGACGTTTCATAAAGAATTGATAATTTTCCTTACTTTAAGAATAAAACTATATATAGCTATTTAAATCTATTATCCATTTATGTTGTACCATCAGTTTATATTTTTAATCAGTTTAATAGTAAAATTGTAATAATTAACATGTGTGACTTCATCAATTAAGAAAAATGATTCAGATATATTTAATCATGGAATCTCAGAATTCAATATTTTTAGATTTTTTCCCTTTCCTTTTAATGTTATTATGAACATTTGAAAATTTCTATTTTAGAATTATATTTGATACGATATGCTTTTAGTAAATATATGTACGATTCAGATGGTTGCTATTTTCTAGATGCATTCTGTTGCATATTTCAAAGATGATAGTAGCTTTTATGTATTTTAGTGCTAGCATTTGGGATAAATAAATATATGGTAGGCTAAGCAGCCGCTTACAGTAAGGCAAAAATAAGTTCGCTGTTCACTTTTTACATGATCTTTAATCGTTCCATTAAATTTGCAAATGAAATATGGCTCCTGCGGCAAGTTTTAATTTCTCATAGTATTTCCTTATTTTATATTAACTCAAAAAAAAAATGCAGCGCAAACATCTCTTCTGGTTTGTTAGATATTTCTCATTCTACCATAGAAATTCGACGGATTATCCAGATTCCAAATTGCTTTTGCTTTTCAAAGGTTGTTTACATGAAGATAGGAGATTATACTATTATTCTACATATTGCCACTGTAATGTTATTTCTCTTGAAAATTGATCTTTGCTTTATTGAAAATAACTATTTTTGTGGTCGAAAACTCCATTTTCATTTTTTGATGTTTTTATGTAAAGACATCATTTTGAATAAAATACTGTTTTTATAGCATGTACGTGTAATTGAATTTTCAGATACACAAACGGAATTATTAGTAAAGTATTTATTAGTACAGTCGTTTAGAGATTGTTTTATATTTTAATTGGAAATTTAAGATCTCGAAAATGAAAAAAAAAGATCAAATTCAAAGTGCGTAGCTTTAAATGAAAAATAAAATTAAACTAAATAACCTACATCTTGCAGATGCCACATAAAATGCTATTTTTTAAGACCTTTTCTTACAAAGATTACTTCCTTTCATAGATATTTAGTCTGATTTCAAATTTTGAGTGAGGTTATTTCAAATCAATAAATGTCATCATTTATAATTACTTTCCTCCTGCGAAGTTCAAATTATCTTATTTTCTATTATTTATTTGCATTAGAATTAGCTGTACAATTTTTTATGGCCGTTTTGAATGAAAATAAAAGCATATTTAATTAGCATAAGCGGTTATTTGGTTTCCTTCGTGTTTGAAAAGATCGAATTTTGTAATCAATTTTTCACTTGTTTCCCGAGTTTTGAAAGAAGGAAAGAACAAAATTTTTGAAATTTTATGCAACATGCGTCTTTAATTGTACTGTAATGCTTTAACATTTTCAAAGCTTAATTATTAATTAATGGGGTCATTTTAATTCCAATTTGATGCCATATGAAAAACGAAATTAGGCATGAAATTTGAGAAAAATTGATTAGAAGTTTCTCTAATATTTATAATAAGAAATTATAAATATTATGGAAAGAAGAAATTAAAAGTATGTTTTTTTTAGTTTAGTAAAAGGCAGAATTACAGCATTTTAAAATCAAATATCAAAATCACAATGGATATGACGGGAAAAAAAACTTTAGAAAGAATCATTACAAAATTAGAATATATCACAAACATGATTTAAAATTTCTATTTACTTTGAGTATTTTTTTATCAGCACCTTACGCTTTTACGATTTCGTTTTGAACTCATTTTTGAATAAAAATTTTAGTCGCTAATAACAGTGGTTTTCAAAATTTATTTTTTTATTATATAAATTTGAGAGTAATGAATTATTAACTCGGTGTAGTAATTGATTATTTGCGCATTGTACATATCATCTGTAATCCAAACCAACCGGATACAAGAATCCAATTCAGATTTTATCGGACCTATCAAAAATTTATCGGAAAGACAGATCTGGTTAGTCATAGAGATCAGAAAAAAAAATAGAGATCAGAAAAAATAGAAACAAGTTACAGTAACTTAGCATGTTTATTTGAAGTTATCACGTGTACGAACTTTGATAAAAGCATTAAAAACAAAAGCATTGCATCAGATATGACATTCAATAAACGATGATGGTTGTTGTTAAAACACAGTTAAATTTATAAGCGCAGCGCTGAAACATGATAAAATATACAATCATTCAGTACCACTGGAGTGATAAAATCAGCAAGAATAACAACAGTCCGCATCAGATGTCTTTCCTAATCTTTCAGATGATCTTAAAATGAACTTGACAACTGGATCAGAATTTACGCAGGATCTTGTTCATATGCCAGCCTCCTTATCCAATTTGCCACCTGAATTGAGTTCACCAAAACCGTAGGCGGGTTTCAGTCTGTCAATAGATACTTGAATCTTCTTGTTGATGCTTTAAGACTACAGTTTGTATGTGACAGTACTTGAAATGGGCCTTGACAGTGTTTCGATAGTGTAGTCACGTTTTTTTTTTTTTTTTTTTTACCCAATTCATATTCCGCTATTGGATTTCTTTGAATTTAAGGCGAAAAAAAATGATTATATGCTAGCTTCACAAAGTTATGCTGTTTACACTTGTTGACAGGGTAAAAGAAGCTCTAAATTAGTTTACTTAAATTTCCGTAATGGAAAAGAAATTGCCGTAAATCTAGTTTTATTATTTTTATAAGCGACTGGCTTTTGGATGTCATTTATTTGTATATAAAATATCAGAAATGAAGTTAAAAAAAATTAGTGGTGTTTATTGAAAATGAAAAGTACTATTCGAAATATCAAAATACAATAAACCCAAATACCGAAATGAATTCAAAATATTGGAATAAATAATAATAAAATAATAACAAAACATTCAAATATCATCCCTCTATATGTTTTGCTGAAAAAGGTGCATCCGATATATTAATGACCCTAAATGAGGGAGAAATATAGTATTTTGAAAGCATCTTATATTCGGGACGTTCAGGGCATTGGGAAATCAAGTTCACTCAGAATCATTTTGTGCGCATTCCAACTTTATGAACTTTACCCGGAAAGTTCCTTACTATACGAAGTATCTTCTATTATTCTAAAGTTTTCAAATTGAGAAAATACAGGGTGTTCATTAATTATAGTCGGGGTTTCCGTACCTCATAACATTCGAATAAAAAATATTACGCAAAAACCGATTACGTATTCGTAAATTACAACTCAAAGAATTTTATTAATGATATTAAAGTGTAAAGCTTGCACAATTTGCACTTTGTAGGTATTCAGCTGAAGGCGATTCTTTAAGTTGTACTTTACGTATTCATAATTCTTTGAGTTGTAATTTACGAATATATTATTCTTTGAGTTGTAATTTACGAATATATTATTCTTTGAGTTGTAATTTACGAATATATTATTCTTTGAGTTGTAATTTACGAATATATTATTCTTTGAGTTGTAATTTACGAATATATTATTCTTTGAGTTGTAATTTACGAATATATTATTCTTTGAGTTGTAATTTACGAATATATTATTCTTTGAGTTGTAATTTACGAATATATTATTCTTTGAGTTGTAATTTACGAATATATTATTCTTTGAGTTGTAATTTACGAATATATTATTCTTTGAGTTGTAATTTACGAATATATTATTCTTTGAGTTGTAATTTACGAATACATAATCGCCTTCAACTGAATGCCTACAAAGAGCAAACTGTGCAAGCTTTACACTTTAATATCATTAATAAAATTCTTTGAGTTGTAATTTACGAATACGTAATCGGTTTTTGCGTAATATTTTTTATTCGAAAGTTATGAGGTACGGAAACCCCGACAATAATTAATGAACACCCTGTATGTTCCTGTAAATATTCCATACATAATTTACATTTATGGAATATTTAAAGGAGGAATATTATTCACAAATTTTTAAATAAGACTTTATTCTTTTCTAATCTTTGGAAGGGCAAATGTGGTACCGACATAAAATATTTCTTGGTAATCCACCTTTGGTAATATTTTTTCCATTACATGTATGTATTTCATGTGTATTCTATTTATTTTAACATCTTTAATTCGTTATTTTTATTTTATATTTCATGTCGCATTCTTTGTATTCCGTAGCATTTTTACTTTTTCATACACGAAGAATATAAAGTACTCTCTTCCGAGAACGCTACTCTCTTTTCCAAGAGACTTTGAATAATCGCCACGTTTTCAAATCTACCAGAACCCCCCCCCCCAAAAAAAAAACACATTTTAGAATTTTGCCCGTTCGCGAGCACAATAAAGTGAAAAACGCTTTTAGCTATCCGCATGGAATTTAGTATGCGGATTTGATCTATCGATTTCTGTCAAATTTTGCATGAAAGCCATTCCGAGGAAGTTTACCCGTTTGCGTGTTCAAGCGAAAGTGAATATGATAACGACAAAACTTGTAGAGCTTGTTGAATAAAATTGGGTAAACAGATTTAACATAGAAAATATTGATCCATATCAGATTTTGAACCAAATACGTCGAAGAATCGACGCAACTGAATGCGATCTCATAAACACGACGACACAAATATTTGTTTTGTGATCTTTTGTCTAAAATTACAGCCCCATGTTGAATTCAGATTTTAATCGTTTTAAAAAAGCGTCTAAAGCACTTTGGCCCATACTTAATTTTCTTCACTATACTAGGAAGTATAAAACGCCAATGTAAATAATTCTGCAAATCAAAACTTGAGCTCTCGTGACTTTTACGGCCTTGCTTAAAATCCCTAATTCTTTTTATGCGGGGAGAGTGCGTTCTTTATTAAAGAATATACGAGAACATTTCGGGGAAACCACTTCCAATGTTTTCTGACACTACACCCCTTTTCGACTTTATTTAGTATGAAGAACTTTAGTTTGTTGGGGGTTTTTTTTTTCTTGGGACAGTAACATGTTAAGTAAAAAAAAAAAATCTATTAAATTTTTTTGATATTTCGGAATGATGTCTAAATAATACAGGTTGTATGCTTCCGAATTTTGCTTGAATTTTAGCAAAATTTATGAGTATTATTTCGTTTTTTTATTATTGATTCACGTCACTAACTGCCTAACACACAATTGAATCAATGCAGAGGATTTCGAAATCGCCTCAGAAAAGACACGGATATGTCATCTGATGTCTGAATATGCAATCTTATGCAGTACTCTGCTCTGATGACACTTCTTTTTGCCTCTATTACGTAGCTTTTAACGTATGTTTATTTCCAGTATGGAGACAAAAAATAAAGGATCTAAAAACATGCTCATCAAATTCCAAAACTGAGCTTGCGCGAGGCATGAGATATTATCGCGTGAACGTGAGTTGTCTTTATGCGAAAAGGCATTAATTACCATTAAAAAAGCCTAATGTATTTATTTTATGTATTAATTACTCAAACAGTTTGTTCGAACCATTTTCTTTATATCGAAGATTAAAGCAGATACCTGACATCCATTTATTTTTTATAAAGACATTCATAAATATAACGAATTAATTCTATTGATTTTACTTAAACATTTAAGATACTAAATCCAATAATAAAAGAAACGCGAAAGGAAAACTAATATGAAATATGACAAAAAATATTTCTAAACAAATATTTTTACACATTTTTGTTGTATATAATTTGTAAAAACCGAATCGATTTTTCACTTACTTTCTTATGTAGTAGAGTTCCGAAATTTTGTACAATTGTATGTCTCGTACAGTTTTATATAGTATTTTATATTTCCTTTAGGTCGACAATTTTTTTACGTTTTTATTATTTTTTTCGTATTTTATGTTTGTAGAAACGGAATTTTCATTACAATTTTCACTCTCTTCCTGATGTTCTAGAATTCTAAATTTTGTAAATTTAGTACTCTAGTATGTTTTATATGATAAAGCACTATTTTAATATTTTCAGAATTTAATGACTTACTTTTAGTTAAATTTAATTCGCCACTCACATGTTAGTAAGGATTGAGAAAACATTGATTTCCGAATTCCTTTTGATATTTATTATAATCAATTATAATTCAAAGACAAAAAATTAGCAAAATAACAAAAAATTTTAGTACACTAATAAAAATTTGTATTTAAAAATCGTTTTTATTATATTTCGTTTAAGTTGGAATGAGTTTTATGGCACAAAAGCCATATTTAGTTTAAGAATTTATATCAAAGAATATATTTCCATCACTTCAAATAACATTTTAAAAGCAATGGTAGAAGAAGAGTTCATTCATGGATAAGAATTCATTTCATGAATAGCATTCAAAGAAGGAAGGTTATCATGATAAACTTAATACATACAAAACTTTTCTCCAATTACTTAAATTGTTCTTTGTGCTAGGTTTGGCGTGTCTTGAAACTGTAGCCCATCAGGAAAAACGGGGGCGAACATGATAGAATTCAATCGATTATTTTTACGTTTCTTTCTAAACGCTTCAAAATAAAAGAAATTTGATAAAACAGCAGACTTAAGTTACACCGCTTCAAGCATTATTTATGTTTCGAGAGCATTGTTTGTTTAATTAGAAAAAAAATGCCAGTACGATTCTCGCTTTCTGATAATATAAGAATTATAGTTAGATAATTTTGTAAAATTGGCATGGAATGCTACACTATTTTAGTAAAACCAATTATCTATAGTCATACATTTTAATTATTATATGAAATTATGACTATTTATCTACACAATTTTAACAGATCACTATTTGTGTCATTAAATAAAGCTGGTACCGTTTTATTAATTAAAGTGACATTAATTTAAATAACTATGAACATGAGGTGCTCATGAAACCTGGCGTGATGAATCAAATAGCCGTCTCCGTTGGTGTGGTGTGGATATTTGGACAGCGATGTTGGCTATCCATTTTTTCACCACATTTTAAAATTAGAGGGTCTGTTGCAAAGTACCACTTGAGTTTCATCAGAACTTAAAGCAAAAAAATGAAAAAGTTGAAGAAAAATTGAAAAAATCACTTATTTTGTTTATTTATAAGCGATTAGTTAATTTATTTCAAATGTCATTATCAAATTATGAAAAGTAAATTCGTAATGTGCAGTTAAGCAAAAGCCCGCAAGAGCACCCATCAAAACTTGACTGGAGTTCGGACTGACATTATTCTGTTTGTTCTTTTCCCAAAACCTTCCATTAACTTTAATAATTTTCTTTGTAATATATAATAAACCGAAAAAATTTATTTCTTAAGGCCTGTTCCGATTGCTATTAAAATTGCTTTACTTTTACAAGATTAATTAACATTTTTTTTGTTACTTTTCTTCATAAAAAGTATTGAACCGTGAACACGGTATGAGGTCTAGAATTATTTTCTTCAAAAATTCAAATTCGGATGAACGGCAGAATTGTATTTTTAATTATGACCAAAAAGGGCATTTATTTTAGTATATCACCTAATGAAATTAATTCAAACTATCACTTGTTATTCGTCAATTTAGCCCCGGTGGCCTGGTGGTAAGACCCCTGCTACGAACCGGAGTGTTTCAGGTTGCTAGACCCGATTTCACCGAAAGCCCGTCGTGTCAGTGGGTCTGGTCACAACCCCCGATAGACTATCGGGGGTTGTGGTCTGGTGCACGTTAAATACGTCGGGGCCAAACGTCCTTCCGCTGGTGGTGTGTGAAGGTTTGGAGGGAGGGTACAAGCACACGTGTTGTCCCCGTCATCTGACCGAGGCTCAAAATTACGAGACCCTAATATAATTAATATAGCTCTAGTATTGCTTTAAAATGGGACGTTAATCTAACTGAACTAAACCAAGCTAAACTCATGAATCTAGCCTTGATGATTTTGTAATCCAACGTGATATTTGTAAGAGGAAAAAAAAAAAAAGCACGGCGTTACTTCACGGTATAACACAATGTACACAAAATACAGTGTGTACTGTACAGCACATACACTATGACTGGGATATCACCGGAATTGATTCCATACAGTGCTACAATAATGTTCAATAAAATACCCGAAATTCATATTTATGACAGACAAATGAAATTTAGAAAAAATTACATCTTCTTTTCGATATTGAAAAATTTATAAAAAGATATACCTCTTAAAACTATCAAATCTGAATGGAAAAATTTATAACTGAAGATATTCTAAGTTATAACTCGAAAGAAAGAGACTTCATGTAAGGTTTGAGCTGTTAATACAAGTTATCCCAGCCGAAGTCTCAATTATTATAAGTTGCAATTTTTTTAATACCGAGTTCACCGTTTTCTCACTTATTAGTGTCTTAATTAACTTTTCGCACTGTAATATGCACTGTGAAGAACGGCATCGATCACTTTGATCATCTGAGCTCAACGGTTTTAGAACAATTAGCGGCTTATTAATTACTTTTCCCGTGTGAGTCAATATTCACGAGTTTCCAAATCTTCGGAGCAATTAGAGTAGTCACGAAAAGTCAACAAAGAAAAATCTATATAAAGGAAGGTGCGAGAACTGCAATTACCAGTGTTAGAGCAGAGTTTGCGAAAGACACGTCTGAGCGGAGTGGCTTGGCTCAGAGCTTACGAAAGTAACTCCGGGTTAAGTAAGTATTTGTTTACGTGTATGTTACTAGGCGCATTTAGAGATGAACTGCATTACTTGTTGAAAAAAAAAATTTATTGCTTAGCATAATTTTAATAGTTCTGCTATCAAGTATTTTTGAACTAAAAATTTTGTTATTACGTTATAGTAAAGACATTTAGCTCGTACTATTTTCGAAAATTTACGCCGTTCTGTTCACTGTGCAGTATGCTTCCTGATTCTCTGCCCTCTGAATAAATATCTGAATTTGATATAGGAAAGGATTAACCGTCAGTTAATCCAATAAATTACTTACTGGAAACATTTTCTCAAAAAATATAAGGACAGTAGGTTGAATCGTTCAATTTTGAGACTTTGTTTGTTCTACCGAAAATGTTTCAGAATTTACCTGGTATCTTCTATCATTATTGATTCCCAAAAAAATGAGGTGTACTAGAATAAGAATGAAAAACTTCATTCTAAAAAAATTTTAATAGATCCAATTGTATAACAGAAGAGACTAAATGTTTATAAATGAGAACTATAAAAATATTTCATCCTTGCATAATTATCTGAAATTGATCTTTAATAACTGATCTTTAATTGAGGCAATTAAAGATAATGCTTGTAATTACCTCAAAATTGAAAAACTAAAATTTTATAAAGCATGCTTTAAAAAGAAACATACTCGCTGAGCAAAAATTAGGCCAGATCTTCTGATTATAAGCAATGGAAAAAATACCAATAAAGTATTCGTATCTACAATTAAAAGGATCACTGTTACATTTAAAATATTTTTAAAAATTCATTGAAATTGCAAAAAAATGTACTAAATTGTAAGAATTATTCTAATCTTGCAAGTTAATTTCTTCTGCCATTTCTGTGAAAGATTTTTCAAAAAGATTATCCAGTTTAAAATTGTATTTCATATTACGTAGTTCCTTGTAACTAATATGAGCAATATTTTTTCGAGATAACAAATGTACTTGATGTTTTCAGAAATTGTAGGAAAGGAACATGTGCATTACCGAGGGTTACTCTAATTAGAATTCATATTTCAATATATTACATAGGTCGACTGTAAATATATTATTTCAATTTTTTCAGCGTTCTTAAAGGTAATTATATTCTGCTCATTTAAGCTCAACCTTAAAGAAAACTACTTTACGCGCTGTTTTCCTAATTAAGATTAAATATTTGTAATTTTGAGTGTCTTAAGTTACTCTTTAATTTCGGTTCCGATTTCCCTTTTGAAATGGAGAGTTCTCTGTATGAACAGTAAAGACTTCATTAACTGCCTCTTTCAGCCTCTTTTCGATTTCATATTCATAGCTGAGGTTTCTTCGTGTTTATCCCCAGTGGAACTCCAATAGACTCAGAACTGTTAACAATACCTTCAAATTGCACTTGACGTTCATAATTAACCTTTGAAATTTACGATAATATGACCGTTTATCAACGGCTGCTTTTATTCAAAACTCTGTATATTATATATAATGTTAGCGCTGCAAACACAGACGGAGCAAAAACTATCAAAAACATAATAAACAAAATTTTGATAATCAAAAAAAAAAAAATTTTTTTAAGAACAGGAAAACTAAACAAAGAAAACCCCGAGTAAAGAAGAAAAAAGCGAATACCAAATGAAAGGTAATCAAGTAAAGATCCTAGATAAATAAAAAATACAACACAAATAAGCAATATTCTTCAATTCTAAGAGCTCTGAAGGAATATAGTTCAAGTCAAATTCAAACGCAAATACAAAATAAATATTTGCAGTGAAAGTATTAATGTCTTATCGGGGAGTTGTGTAATTAGGGTGGCGCAGGCAAGACGTTCGCCAAGAGGCGCATTTTTAAGGAATTGATTAGTTGACTTTAAAAGGAAAAGTGCACTTTTAAAGTTTATTCCAAAATTCTTAAAAATTAATGATTTCAACCAAATGTGGGACTACTTAAAGGATATTTTTTTTACCTCCTTGAAACTCACTCAAGCCTAAATTTTCATAACAGAGTAACAATATGTTACGGAAATTTGATAACCGTAAGCTTTATACGTAGAATAAGAAATCCATTTTAAATGTTTGAATTTAGGGGAAGGGGAAGTGGGATGATAAGTTAGAATTTACAAGAATAACATTTAGAAAGTTTTTAACATTACGCTTTAAGACAAAATGTTATGACTCAATATTCATACTGTTTGGATACCTGCGTCTTCCAAAGCAAATAATAAGCGAAAACATACTCTAACTTCAATCAGAGTGAAAAAAATTTTTTTTTTTCATTTTTTGGTGTTGTATAATAGGTGTTCAACTTTAAAAGATGTAAATTCACTCCATTATTTGGATATCCATTTATTATTAGCATTAAATGTTTGCGTATGTTAGAATAATTATATGCTAAAAATACGATAATGGTTTATGTTCTTTATTTCGCTAAAACCAAATGCATTTCCACTGTCAAATGTCTATTAAAATTGCAGAAGGGGAGAGAGAAAAATACTACATAAAATTTTGCAAATGCATGCAAACAAATCCCATCAATCGATATTAGCAGTGAGGATAAGAAAAACGAAAGCTATTTCTGAAATTATCAGAGAGGGAAAAATAATAAATTTCTAAAAAATTTTCACTTTCTGAAAAAAATTTAAAACCTTCATAACACATTAAATTAGCTTATTATCATCTATGTTTTTTAATATTCAACACGCTACAATTTGTTTTTAATGTCAAATCATTAAATTACATAAATTTGACAATCATTTTTCGGTGCAATTCGTGTACATAATTTGTGTGTAATCATTTAATACTAAAGTGCCGTATGTATGTTAAAATGCGATATCCTGGAGAAAGTTGAAATCGCCTTCTAGCTGAAGCGATTTTCAGATTTGGATACTTAATACCTTATAAACGAAATTGGTGCTAAGAAGACTCCTTTCATTTAAACTAATTAAATTAGTTTCATCATTCACAATTTCATTTAAACTAACAATATTTTTCTATAAGAGTATGTATTAAAAAAGGGAAGTAATTAAAATCTATTTTGAATTTTGAAATTTACTCTTAGATGTTTCTTTATGTGCACACCAGATTTTTTTCCCGTTAAATTGATTTTCAAAATAATTACAAAGAACCACACCTTCAATGAGACAAAAATATTTTGATCTACTTTTTGGAGTATTTGGAAGGCAAAAATTGAAAAGAACCGACTTCACTGAAGTTACTTAGATTCATGAAAAGTCAAAAAGGAAACTGGGATTTCAGAATCCTTTAATCTTTTATAAGGAACATTATAACGTTTATTAAAAATAATAATAAAGTAATTTCAAATATCACAGTCAAAATTTTTAGTAATTTTAATTCACATTTCACTACGCTTTTATGAATATTTTCTGACGAATTATGCATTTCTTACATATTTAAAATTTTGTTCAAATAGTAATACACTCTTCTGCGGCATTTTACTCACAATTTCTCACCTATTTGTTAAACTGTTTATAACAGTTAATATTTTCAAGTCAAAATTTAGCCGAGTTCGATAACGAAACTAAAATAAGTTGAAATTATGAAATTAATATAGGTGGATTTGATGGGAAAACCAGCTGATCATCGAAGGTGTCACCCTTATAACCAATAAATTTAAATATAAATTTTTTATACTAAACTTCAATACTGGCTCCCCCTATCGTAAAATAGGATTGAGAAATAGGAAGCATGCAGTTTATATAAAGCTGAAAGAAGGGAGATGTTCATTTGATATATGCCCCAGTCCCTATTTTATGTAAAAATGCATCAGCATCGGTAGTATGGCAAACGTTATAAAAATTTCTCGAGTTTCTGCAACTGTGTTCATCATTCAAGTCAAAATCCGTATAAAGAGCTGTAGCATTTTCTGCAGACACTTTTCACCATTAATAAAAAACTCTGCTTTTACCTCAAATGTTATAATAGACCAAAATAATAATAATAAAGAGTTGATCAAAAAGAGAGAAATCAGATAAGAAGGAATAACGTGTTTAACAGTGACATTATATATGGCAGATATTTCTTAAATACCAAATTACAAGTTTGTCAGCCGTCCCAGATATCCTGCCTTTTTTTCCCCTTCATTTTTTCTATTAATATAATTATTTTAGCGTTTAAAGTAAAGAAGTGTTTCTTGGCTATAATGGTTAAAACTGTCTGCAAAAAAAATACTTTCATACGGTTCGCAACTCTGACCACTCCAACACGCTTTTAAAACATATTAATTATCTTGTCTCTCCATTTGTTTTTGACTTGCGCATAATATACATAATTTTTGCCGTTAAAAATTCTTGGTTACTTGATAAATAACGAACAATGTCCTCCCTGTCGCTCAAAAAAATAATAGTTTATTTTCATTTCCTTAAGTTTCTTCACAAATTTTGAATTTTGTTTACTACCTCACGCCTAGTCAGAACCCATTTTATTCTGGAGTAAAATTTCATTCGAGCATTTCTTGAGAAGCAGCATTTTTCCATTCAAGTTCTCACGAAAGTAAATATTTTCCAAAGCAAAGAAATGTCTCGCTTATTTTCTTGATGCTGAATTTCAAGAAAAATTCCCTTGAGTAAAACTTGAGTCTTAAAAAGTTTGTAGCTCTGCGCTTTGTCGTTTTAATTTTAAGTAAGTGTTTTCGCACTTAAATCTCAAAAGAAAATTAACTAGTCGAAAGTAAACAAAAAAAACTGAGCGAAATTTTTTTTGATGTTTTATGATCCTTTAAAGCAACAAGTAAAACCATTTGTTTATTTACTTTCTAGAATTATAGAAAAAAAGGCGGATGATATTTTATATTAAGACTGGAGCACGATGGATAAATCGATAACTTTTCGTAAATTATCGAGTTTAATTATAAAAGAAAACTAATTTTTAAATACTATTCTCAAATCTGATTTTGCTTTAAACGAATAGGCAATAAGACGGACAATTTTATTTTGTAAAGCTAAGTCTAATATATATTGATGTATTGTAAATCTTCAGGGTCTTGCCATACGGAAACGATTTTTCTATAATCTAATCATTTTGTAGATAGTTTTAATCCATTTATGTCATTTAATAACGTTATGGCTGAGTTTGTTATTCAGGGACAACAATTATAGCGGCTCTAGTGTAATGAAATGAGATTAGCGATCTTATCCTCAGAGACATGAAAATATATAAACACCATTTTAAAGATCTACTTTGACTTAGAATACATGGCAACTTAGAATACCTGGAATCAATTACGAGAAAAATATTTCCAATACACATCGAGTTGATAACTGGAGTTTCAGTTTGAGATTAAAGTCGAATACAGAAAATATTGAATTTTGATAATTGCTTATTGAAACTATTTTTCTGTAATAAGAACCTATTTTCTATTCTTCCTTGTGTTTGACATAGAAGAAAGCTTTTCTAAAGAATCTGCATCATTCTCTGAAAATTCAGAATAGTTTAGCTTCAGTTCTGTTTTTCTTAAAATCTGATGTCATTTTAAAGTTCATTAAATGCTTTTTAGAGAAATACATGATAAAAATCTATTTAAAAATCTGCATACAGGAAATGCATATTTATCTATACAGTTCTTTGAAGATTTCTGGAAAATAATTTTGTAGGTGTTGAAAACACAGAATCGAATGAATTGACAATACAATAAATATTTTTCAAAAACGGTGTAGAAAAACCTATCATGTAGCCTGACACGCAGAAATATCGCATTACATAATGGAACTGCCACACATTCTTCTGAGAAAGAGAATTTAAATGAGCGAACTTCAGCGCCAATCAGTAGTGGCAGAATTTTTCATAAACTTTTATCGGTTACCAATGCTTACACCAAATACCCCCCCCCCTCCCCCGCAGAGGATGCATGCTTACAAATTCCAATGATTCAATTTTCTTCAACATTATTTCAAAATTAATTTTTCATAGCTAGATTTTTCATAGATTTAATCAAAAAGTACGGTTATATCTTTTGGGGTACAAAAGTTAATTCGCCACCAAAAATTTAGCAAAGTGAAAACTTAATCTAATATATCTAGTTTTAGATGAAGACTTTTTACACTATAAACAATCAATAAAAAATTCATCGGAATTTCAGAACATATGTATCATACTCAAAATTAGAATCCGAAATTATTTCATTTATTTATTACTTATATTACCGATTAAAATGACAGGCTTTTTTTATCCAAATCTCATATGAATCATTATCAAATTTGTGTTCAATATTTTGTTCAACTAAAAATTTTTAATTAATTCGAGGTGATTTTCTCGTTTAAATACTTTCCTTAAAACACTACCATGTTTATTAATTATACATATGTACGCCTTTTAGACATTTAAATAAGTAAAAAGAGCATGTTATACCTTATATAAGGTGAATAAGTTATTAACTTAAAATTTCTCTTAAATACATATTTTAGTTTCAACAGTACTTATACCAAAAGATTTACCTTACCTGCTAAAAATACATCTTTTATTCCCTCTGGCCTTTTAATGCCTCAACTTTATAAGTCTTCTTGTACATTTCCTTTCATTTACGTTACGTTTTTTAATTTAACATTTCGTATCGATGTTTGCCATAATTACGATTACAGTTATGTTACCAAAACACAAAGCCGGAGCTTCATTTGATACTCAACAAATCTCATCCAATTATGAAACGGAAAAGCAATTAGTAATATTCACACAGCACCGAAAGATTCAAAATCTCAACACTAAGATATTCGAAGAAATTGCGAGCACTAATTAGGTTCCGAATGCAGTTGGTTCAAATCAAAAGGGACAGACTAAAAGCATAGTGATGAGTGAATAATCCTCCGTAGCCGGAACAACAGAAAAGTGGTTGTCGTCAATTAGAACCAAGATTTGAAGCATGAAGGGTTCACCCAATCTGTCAACAGCAAATGAAAAACATGACTTATCTGAGAGACAATTCACATGCAAACAAGATGGCGACGCAAAAAATCCTAGTATATTTATCTTTTATACAAGAATTTTATGTGAAAGAACAGTAGATTTCACGGAAAACATTTACACGGATATGGATATTCTATCTAGAACCGCAGAAGAATGACATTTCAGCTATTATCGCCATTTCCTTTTCAATTTGAGTGGATTCTTGATTACTCATGCCACCGGTTACATTCCAACCGTAGTTCCATTACCAACTGTAGATCGTTCTACTGGCAAGTGTCAAATCCGTGGGTAATAAAATAAATGTTTGTTTAAAAGCGGTGTAAAAATACTATGCTATATACGCTTACATACAGAAGTATTGCTCATACTATGGGCCTATTAAGAAATATATTATTACTACACAACTGTATATTCAAGTAGAAAAGTCGCTCGTTCTTCTGAGAAAGAAACTTAAATGCAAGAAAGCGAAACGAATGTGTAAGTTAACAGTGGCTGAATTTTTAAAACGTTTTATCGATCGCTAATGTTTGCATTTAACAAATTTAATACTTGTGAATTAATGAGTTATTAAAATTGTTATTAAAGATGAAAGTCAAATAAATAATTTGAAATCATTTAATATGTACCAAGATTATTAAAATAATCTATGAAATTATTTAATATGTACTAAGATTATTAAAATAATCTATGAAATTATTTAATATGTACTAAGATTATTAAAATAATATATGAAATTATTTGAAACTAGCCATTGTTGGCGACCAGTTCGTTCTCTTAGAACTTCAATTTGTAATAAAAATTTAAGCAGTTTTATTTTAGTTACCTTGCGCTAATTCTGTTCTTTGTGTGTATGAACCCTCTTAATGGAGTCAAATGAAAAAAGCTTAAACCGTGTGCATTATATTACATCTAGTTGCAAACATTCTTAGATAGGGCTGTAACTTTACTTTCTTATTCCTCATGTGCTATTGATTTCAACATTAAATTGGTGGGGAGCATTTAAAGAGTATAATGCTAGCATATCCAACAGCTTGCCAACTGAATGGAAACAAATTGATAAAAAAATCAAGAACAATAATTTACAATCATTCAACATATTTGATTTATTTTCTGGTAAATTTAATTTCTTAATGTCCTATGCTTTTTCTTAATTAAAAATTAATGCTTTAAAATAAAAAGTCAGAATTCATAACAACTAGTCAGAAAATATGAGAAAATAAGTGGGACTTTCATTCCTTAGCTTTTAACATTATTAGTAAGACACGAAATGAAATATTTGTAGAAACAATGAAAAGGGTTTAAAATCCATTGCAATAATGAAAAATATCGTTACAAATTATGCCCAAAATGTTCTTTTAAATTACCAACATGTGCAAGAAAAAGAAGTAGAACTAAATTGATATGTTTAAAAAGATACAGTTTTGGTATTTTAAGTTGGCGCAGAAATTATTATTGTGTTAGAACTTGGAAAAAATGAAAAAAAATGGATTCATTTTTTATTAACTAAAATTTTATTTAAAAATTCAAAAATATTGCACCTAGTGGTGCTTTCTTACCTTTTAATGTTTTATTGTGCAAAATGTGGCAGCTCTAGGTTCAATAATTTATCCTGTAGAACTCCAAAACAAATACAAAAAAATGTTCATTTTTATTATCAGTAGAGATAAATTTATATTTGATTAATTATTTGGTCCCAAAAAGTCAAATGATTCATTTGGTATCAAAAGCAACATATGAATTTCGAAAATTGTATTTGAATTCTCGAATGAATAAATACAAAATAAAATGTTTGAAGAATGAGAAAATACAAATTCTTGCAGTGGAGATCAAATATTTCTTCGACTCATTACATTCTTTAGAATACATAAAAGAAGATATTTTGTTGAGAACTGTTTCAAAAGCAAAACATCAAAAACTTCTCAAATATCGAGTTCTGAAATAATTTTCGATAGAAAGGAAGCAAAATTAAAAATGTGTCCTTGAATTATTCCATGTGAATTATTTCAATTTTCAAAAGTCAAGATTCGAGATTTGCATAGTCTGTAATTGAATTTTAAAAACTGGAAAAATGAATTTGAATATTGCTTCATTATTACCTCGGCGATGAAAATTCTTTCAGAAATGAAAACGTGAAATTTAATCCTCTTTTTTAATATTCGAGCTTTTTATTTGTAGCTTTTTTGACACATTCTGTGCTTATTTAGAGCAAAAGTGGTGTTGAATTCTGTATTTACTCAATATAAATGAATAATATATCTTTTAGGAAAAAATCTTTATCGATTGATGCATTTAAAGAATCTACAAAAATATTCATACGTAACAATGATATTCATTAAAGAGAAAATTTTCAATTATTATTTCTTTTATATTAAAAGCCGTTATGAAACTAGATATGCAAATGAAGATACATATATGTCAGGAAGAAGAAGATATTACTTTCATAATCTGTGTTATTTTTAAGATGTCATATTAAAATATCTTATTCATAAATGGATTATTTATTACTTTAATTTCATGTGCCAATTTAAAATTTTATCAGCTATACCATCTTCTTCTGTCTGTTGCTTCTTTCTAGACAGAAAAAAAAGGAAGATCAAAATCAATTGAGTCTAAAGAAATGAAATAGGGGAAAATATAAAATGATGTAATTGAAATATTTTTCAGAAAAAAAGGTACATCAAACAGTTATGAAATAGCTTTAATACGTGAAATTTGTAATTTCGCTCCCTATTAATTTGAGGATTTAATAATATAGAAATTTTGCAATCTACTAATTTAGCTGTTTTGTATATTTGCTATTTAACACTTTTCTTTTTTCAGAAAATTCCTACTTTTTTTAAGATAATGATTTTTTGAATGAGTAATTTTTATTATTCATCGCATTAATTGCATTATATTTTATATTTTATAATTATTTTAGAAGATTTTGAAATGATTTTTAATTTTTTTTCTGACAGAACTTTTAATTTTTTTATATAACTGTAACTGTAATCGATAAATAAACTTTTGGGTTTCATAAAACCTAGTATAACACTAATTTCTTTGCTAAAAAATACTTCTATGGTAAAAATTATTAATGAGTTTTATATTTTTGATTAAATTATATATATTATCTTATAAATAGAAAATAAACAGCAAAAAATTTCACAAAATTCAAAAATGAAATCGATTACAATTTTCAACTTAAGGATATAGAAACAAATTATGATTAAAAAAAAATTATAGAAAAGCATAGAATGTTTGAAAAATCTTTTAAATCCCGAAATCTGTTCAAATTATACTGAATGAGCTTTAGACATTTATTTTCTTTATTTTTCATATTATTCAGAGTTTAATTTCAATTTTCATTCGAATTTTTAATTTTATAATTATGTTTCAAAAGAAAATGCTACTATTCAAAACTATATTAAAAATCGATACTGTTTCCCTTTTAATGAATGTGAAATTAACTCGCAGATACTTTCATTTTTACTCTCTATTCATGTAAAAGTTCATATCGATATGATAGTTAATTTTATGAAATCCCATTCCATATTTTATGAAATCCCATCCTTTATAAATTTTAATTAGCTTGTTCAAAAATATCGCACCTTATTTTAAAGTAGTGAATTTCATACTGGAGCGCTAAAGAGTTTAGTAAATTTAGAATTGTGATTGCTCTTTTGCATTATATAACTTATAAAATGGGATTTTTTTTCTTGGGGAATCTTTAAGAATTGAGTAAAAACTTAAATTTTTGTATGTTGTCTTAGTGGGCAACATGTGGCAATGTATAACATTTTTGGACATGTCATTGATAAAATCTTTTGAGTAATTTTAAAACTCAAAAACAGCTAACGTAAAGAAAATTCACTCAAAAGAAACTCATCTTTATGTTTGTTTTCCTAATGGTAGAGTGCAGCTTTGATATTAGAGGATCTCAGGTTCGCGATGCTTCAGGGATAAGCTGGATTCTTGTTAAGTTGCTTGGCGTTCTCTTGTTGATTGCACGGGAGTAGAGAGTGGGATACCATCTGAGGTTTTACCCTCTTATTCAATAACGATTCACAATAATGAAATCTGTGGTAAAAATCAAGTCGAATAATTTATAGCACCTAATTTGTATATAATGCAAAAACCTAATGCAAAGAAAATTCACTCAAAAGAAACTCATCATTTTGTTTTTTAACGAGCTGTGTTTGCCTTGTGGCAGAGTCTAGCTTTGATATTACAGGATCTCAGGTTCGCAAGGCCTAAGGGATGGGCTTGATTCTTCTTACGTTGCTTGGTGTTCTGTTGGTTAGCACGAGAGTTGGTGAGTGGGATACCATCTGATGTTTCATCCTCATTATTTAATAACAATTAACAATACTGAAATCTATGGTAAAATCGTCGTATAATTCACAACACATATTTTGTGTATAGCTTCATAAATGGGAGGTTTATCAAAGGTAAGAAGGAAATAAACCAGCTTTCTCGCTTACTTCTTAATAAAAGGTCCCCCTCTCCCCCTTCCTACATAAAAATGTTTGACTTCAGGAAAGATAGTGAACGCTAGAATTTCATTTTCACACATGAAAGATTTGTGCTTCGTAATATAGGGAAGAAAATTTAGTATGCATTTTGTACATCTTCTCAAACGATTGAAACCAATATTTAATACAGAATTGCAATTTTGTAACTAGATAACAGACCACATTTCATGCAATTGTTGTTGTTGTTGTTGTTGTTTTAGTTACCACATTTAGATGCATGCGAATGTACAAACCATATGGTACAAAATATGGTTCAAAATTCAATATGGCTCTACATTTTAAATATAAAAACTTTATGCCGATTTTTTTTTCATCTAGCTTTTTAAGTTCCACTGTTATCATATTAACTTTCACTTGAACAGATAGAGAAACTTCCTCTGAATGGATTTCGTTCAACATTTCCTAGAAATCTAAAAAAATTAATATAAAAGCCACATGCCAAATTTCATTCATATAACTCAAAGTGTTTTTGAGTTATCGTGTGCACGGACAGATAAAATTCTAAAATGTGATTCAAAATGTTGTGATCGACATTTTAGATGATTACAATACTTTCTGTTTTTATACTTTATGTACTAGAAGGTAAAAACGAACTTTAAAATAATTAGTCTACCTTAATTAATATGTGTTTTATCTTCCATATTTATTGTATACATTTTATTTCATTATGAAATATGCCTATTAGAATATGTGTACACTTATTTATACCAAAATGTGTAGTTAATAGTCTTTTCGTCGTTTATATCTGAAGGGGTGGGTTTAAAAAAAATATGGATCAAGCCAAAGATAATATCCAAGCGCATGAGCGGGGTCCGCAATGGGCAACTAAATCGCCTAATTACTACAATTAACGAGAGATAAATGAACCATCGAGATTTTGTCAGCAATTCTAGTAATTGTACGAGGGGGAGGGGGACCTCGATATTAATGATATCAAAAAACCCTTCGGTATTTAGTTGTTTAAATGAGCTTTCATTGCCGAAGCAATTTCCAGAAACGTAAAAAATGCTAATTTCTTTTTAGAATAATGCAAAGTACTCAGATCGTAAGGATAGTTTCCCTAAAGAGCAAAATAATTGAACTGCAATTACTGGAATATGTACTCACCTTCATGCAAAATGGGCGTGGCTTAACCAAATATAGGTGATCTTAACAAGTAAAAACGATTTGTACGGGAATAATTTCATATCACTTAAAAAGGTTTGAATCTGAAGAATGAATTAATAAATTCTGATATCGAAATAAAATAAAGGATAAATAATAATAATGAAAATTTTTTATATATTATTCAATAATTTTTAAAAAATTCTACATTACTAAGTAATTATTATTTTCATCACTATAAAATACTTATACAGATTGCCCATTCAAATTGTGGTCAATAGTTTATTTTTAATCTATTAGAGTTAAATCATCCATTCGCACTTCCAGTTAAAAGAATATTTTGAATGACATAAAGAAATGTATTTTCTGTGTGAGTCAATAGATGTGTAGCTGGAAAATTACGATACTTAAATCCTGATTTGATATGTAGTCACTCGATCCTATTATTCATATTAAATTATATTCATATCAATTCATATCATTTAATGCATGTATTCAATTATATAATTATTCGTCATAAAATATGACTATTAGAATAAAGAACTGTATTTAAAGTATAATATTTTTAAACCAACCAGATGTTATGTTATTTAGCAGCTTATATTTAATTTAACTTCAATCAATTAAAATATATTTACCTAAATAATTCCGAATGTATAAAATCAAATATTTTGAGTGCAATTTAAGATAAAAGTATTTGCAACGCAATTTTATCATTGATGAGATAAGGATTCGAAACATGAAAGTCGCAAACATCCAATTATAATAAATCAATTAAATAATTCACTCATGAATGAAACTGTGATAAAAAATTGCAAAGTAATTGGTACCGATAAATCTGCACAACTATTCTCGACCAAACTAAGCAAAGCGCGATGACTTTCTCATTGTTTCTCACACTCCAATAATTCAAATTCTCAACATTATCGCAAATCTGTATTCCTGCATTTGCAACTACTGCACGAAATTGTGCCAAGTCTTCTTACTAAAGCGAGAAGAATTTGATATGTATTCATTGCCCGAAGCCATTATCTATCATTTCAATCTATCTGATCGATAAAGCTCTTAATTAAATGTGAAGTACATTTCCCCAGATATTGTTATATCAACATGTTTAATTAATGAATTCTGTACCTCTGAGTTTTACTGAGAGCTCAGATGGAAAATTTCTAATATCTTCCCTGTTAGTAAAGCTAGTTGCACAATATTGTACGATATTATATTATTCCATTTCCAATAATGTTATACAATATTGCTAATGTTATTTAATACTATATAATATTATAAAATATATGTGTATTGTTAGTTTTAATCTAAATTCGGGCGGCATCTTTGTCATATTTCATATTTTAAAGTCATTTTTTATAGATACATATTTACAAATTGAGAAAATTCAAGGCGATTGTCCAAATTGAAATTTGTGGGAATGCTTTTCCCTCGACTTTCTTAAAATGTGGTACATTTTGTGTTAAGTTCTGTAACACAGTTTACAAAATATATTAAACATTTTAGATCTCTTCCCTTGCAGCCATTTGGTCCAAAATTTGATACAGATTTAAGATTTTGGAGTCAGGATTTACGTACCAAATTCCCAAATTGCATTCACAAGCCGACCAATATAAAGCAGAATTTGGTTGAAAATATTATAAATATCTACAATTTTGATGATAAAATAGTGCACCATATTTCATATAATCTTCCTGAAGCGTTTGGGAACTATCATGTTCAAAAGCACACGAAAAGAGAGACAGTCAAGCTTCCCTTTGATTACTTTTGTTCAGAATTTTGTAGAATTCTACAATTTCGTTCAAAAACAGCATACGCAATTTCCTCCGTCTACCTTGATGCCTTTTTTTGATGGTTTACTGACAGACAGACGTATTCCTGATTTTTTTTTTTTTTTTTTTTTTTTTTTTATACTTTGGAAAGTCTAAAACGTGGATATT
This sequence comes from Argiope bruennichi, assembly GCF_947563725.1. Classification (NCBI taxonomy): domain Eukaryota; kingdom Metazoa; phylum Arthropoda; class Arachnida; order Araneae; family Araneidae; genus Argiope; species Argiope bruennichi. Next base: position 79,913,480 of record NC_079163.1, read on the forward strand.
CATTAAAATATCTTGGAAGATTTTGACAACTGTAATAAATTCTCTTTTAATATGAAAAAACAAAAAGGCCACTTTAATTTTTGTTTTATAACAGGATATCAGGTTGGTTGAACATGTTTAATTATATAATAATTGACTGAAACCAGATCATAAAGGCACAAGGTACTTACTAAACTAACAACGAGTGATCTGTCTTATGAGATCATAGTTCGTAATTTTGACCATGATCAGATAATGAGGTAGATACTGAGCTCGAAAAACACTGGAGAAACTTCTCCAATCAAAAGACAAAACATTGAATCTTCTATCCTATTTGGACATACCAAGCCGACATTTAAGACAATTTTTGAATGATGAGCCCAAAGCTCTCTTTTGAAGTACATTTTCCATTTAGTTTTTAAAAAATTCTATTTTTTTTACCGTACGTCATTAACTCGAGCTCTTAATAATATCAGAAATATGTATACTTATAATGAAAAACTGCGTGAGATTTAACTTAGTTTTAAATTAATATCAGGTGTAGTCAGGTGTAGGTGTTTTAAATTAATATCATCTCTTTTCGTAACCGTGACACAGATTAAAAACTAATCAACATTTACACAAATTCATTACTAGAACTTTGCGCATTAATATCTATTAAGCAGTTATTTGATTTTGATTAACATGTTTGATCAAAATTATGTGCCAATTATCATTTAACAAAAAAAAAGAAATTAAAAACATATAAATTGCATCATTAAAAATTCACGATGTATTTAATTGAATGGGATATGAATGTGCTTTAATAAAAGCAAAATTCTAGAGATGGCAAAAACTAGATTCCTATGTCATTTTTTCCCCCATGATATATTTTCACTTTATCTACGAAATACTTTTGATACTCTTAGTCTTTTTTTTCTAATCTCGATGAGATTTTTTCTCGCATGCCATTTTTTATAAAGTCATCAATCATTTGATTGATTCTTTTACGTACTCAACTATATTCATTTTGTTGTACAGTAGAAAAATTTTCGATACAAGAGTCTACTTAAGAATGTGCTTGTTACAATAAATCGAGCTAATAATTTCTCTTGATATCAATTTTATAAAACTTTAACAAATTATCTGAAGATAATGTTTTTCAATACACCGTTTGATATTTTTACCATTAAATATTTACAACTTTTAAATTGCTTCTTTCACTGATTTTCATTGTCAGCTACTTTAATCGAAAATTTTGTAGCATGTCATTTTAAATATTAAATTCATTCTTCCATAAATCTTATTAATTCCAAAACTATTTACACTCTTCTTAAATAAAAATCAAAGAACTTTCAAAAATGTCATCTAAGAACATTATGAGCGTAAAATTTTAAATTGGAAAAAGTGAACTAAAAGGATAAATATTCATGATGAAATAACGAAGAAAAGTTTAAAAAACAAGTTGTTGTTCAGCTTTGCACTTTGATATTATTAGATTACTCGTAAAGTTACGAAGGCTCCCATAAAATTAATACATCACTTATTATAGCAATAACGCCTTAATTTTATGACTAACCTTGGCTGGTGCACATTGATATCCACCCTTCCCCTCGATATCTTGTTCTGTTTTAAAGTATCCGAAGCTTTTACGACTTAACGGAAAGCGTATAAAACATATCACACATTAAGGCGTGACTAACTTGGAATATTTCGGCTGGCTGCCTTCCTTAAGATTCAACGTTGCAAGTAATGTCCGAAAATGTTTCCATTAATGTAACAAATCAGACAAGAGAACTCTTGCTAGTTTAATTAATTAAAATGATTTGCTTAAGATTGGATTAATTCCTGAATTTCTCCTAATGCTCTGTGTAATTTTAGAAATTAATAAGGGAAAGGCGAATAAGTGAATTTTATGGTGAATTAGAAAATACTCCTTTGAATTGTGAAATCTTGAGCGCTATTTTGATGGATAAAAATGTGTGAAGATCTTAGAATTTAAGTGTGTTAATCATACGTTTTGATTCAAGTAGTTTTGAATAAGGTAAGATATAGGTGATTTAATATGTCTTAAAAATTAGCAATATAATTGAAAAGTGCAATTATTTAATGGTATCATTTTTATATGGTAGTTGTTAAACAAAATATTTTTAGTAATCAAAATTGCTAGTAATAACTGAAAATGTCTCCATTAATGTAACAAATCAAACAAGGGAACTCTTGCTAGTTTAATTAATTAAATTGATTTGCATAAAATTGGATTGATTCCTGAATTTCTCCTCAAATCCGTGTAATTTTCTCCGTGTAATTTTAGAAATTAATAATGAAAAATTATAGTCTTTATGGTGAACTAGAAAATACTCCTTTGAATTGGGAATTCTTGAGCACTGTTTCAATGGATAAAAATGTGTGAGGATCTTAGAATTTAAGAGTGTTAATCATACGTTTTGTATTCAAACATTTTTTAAAAAGGTAAGATATATATGATTTAATATTTCTTAAAAATGAGCAAAATAATTGAAAAGTGCCATTATTTATTGGTATTTTTTTATATAGTAGATGTTAAATAAAATGTTTTTAGTAATCAAAAGGAATCTTTTTTTTAGATAGAAAAAGGTTTATTTTTTAAGTTATTTTTAAAAGGTCATCAAATAGCTATGTGTTAAATATATAAACTATTATACGATTGTGGTTTTTTTTTTTTGTTTTGTTTTTTCCCAAGATTTTTCTAATTTCTGATTGATTATTTCTCGATTTCTTTTAGAGCAATAATTTTAAATGAATATTTAGTTGTTGTTTTTTTCTTTTTCAGATCTTAGTTTTGTTTTAATTTTCATTTAAGAATTTTGTTTTTAAAGATATAAATACCTTATATATTTTTCAAAATTATAATGAACTGATGTTTTTGAGTTACTGATACTTTTTTATCTCAAAATATTTTTATTATGCATTTTTTAGTATTAATTAATTTTATTTTTCAATGCATATAATATTTTTAGACTTTTTCAAAATCCTTTTTTTTAAAGTGTTACTTACATCAGAGGATTCCATATTTGTTCACTTTCAATAAAAATAAAGTATATTAACTTTAGAAAAATACCATCAAAAACTTAACATGAATAATGTTAGCTTTTACTCGAGATAATTTATATTTTAAATTCAGGTGTGAGTATTATAAAAATATTTAGTATTAAGTTATATATATTTAGTATTAAGTTATATAAAAAAATGGCATCTGTCTAAATAGGTTTTCTAACATATCGCGAAGTTCTCCTGAAATGTTCTGCTTAATGGAAGTTCAAATTAAATTTTGGTTTATAGCAAAGTTGTCTGTTAATAAATAAATTTATGTGAGAGGAATTTATATTTAAAATTTTTCATTCATCTAAATTGAAAGCAAGCATAGAAAATTAATTAATCAAATTGCCAACTTTAGAAAAATCTTAATTTATTTAATTCGAAAATTCAGTCAAAGAAAATTTTCTGGAATTTTTTCCCCTTACTTAAGTTGAAGTGTGAACTTCCAAAAAAAGTTCTCATAAATCTGCTTTTATTTTTATTATATTTATCATAAATAATAAGATCAAGATGATGTAGATTATTATATTTATCATAAATAATATAAATAAGATCAAGTAGAAAGATTTTTGATTATTGATTTTTCTGTTGATTTCTCAATATGCGGAATATTTCAACCCTGCATATTGGATTATTTTCTTAAATTTTAAATATTCGTTACAAAAAAAATTTTAATTTATTGTAAATAATAAATTAGTCAGAAAGCTCAGAAAATCGATTAGAAATTTAAAGCATCGTATTTTTAGGCATTAATTTGTTTTCAAAATGATATGATGACATTTTAAGAATTCCTTAAAACAATTACATATCTAAACTAAATTATTTAAAAATGATTTTAAGTAGAGTTTGAAGGTTTCTTCAACCCCGGTTTTAAAAAAAAATCGGTTTTCTAAAGTAAATTTTCACATCTGAAAACCGATTTTTAAATTAAGAAAACCGGTTTAAAGAATTCATATTATTATGTAAAAATTAATTTTTAACTTATTTGATTTGCTATTTATTTTATGCAACGGGCAGCAAACACATTTTTTCAAAGTTGTGAGTTGTTGCTGCATTTTACAGAGTAATGCTTTTTTAGAAAAAGCCATGGAAAAATCAATTCATAAGTTTCTTGAAGACCCTGAAATAAACGTATAAATCCAAAGACACTGAAAGCTGAATTTTCATTATTTGAGGCAACGAATAAAAGAACAAAAAACTTTGTTTCGTTATTTGATGCCATGAAAATTATAAAGCCAATCTCAGTAGCTAGGAACGAGTATTTTCACTTTCAGGAAATATTATGTCCAAAATAAGAACAAGACTTAGCCACCGTTCAGTGGATATTTTATGCTTTTTAAAATCCTATCTTTTAGGAGAAATTAAAATTAGTGAAAATGATATAAATATTATTTGAAATTTTTGTTTGAGTTTTCGTTATTTTGTGCAAATAATATGTATATGTAATCCTTATTTTTTTATATTTTGACTTTGACTTTGACATTGATATTGATATCATTTTTAATTATTTTATATAAATCAAATAAAATATTTTTCCCTATTCTATTTTTTTTTTTTGACAAAAATTCGAAAATCCGTTTTTTCAAAAAGTCGGGTTTTGTATAAATCCTAGTTTTTAGTATCTACATATTGTGTTGCTAATGATGTTTTCGATTCTCTATTGACTCTAAGATCCGCGTGAGGCTAGTATTTTTAGCTATTAAATTGTTTATAAAATGATGTGCTAACCTTTAGGTCTCATTAAAATAATTGAGCTCGTCACGTTGATTATTTCAAATGTCTTATTACTCAAATATTGAATTACTAATTGTGTTATTCTCTTTTCGCGCAATTCCATATAACTATAAAATAATGAACTATGACATTTGGAAACTACTGAATAATAGATTGCTTTTGAATAATATATAAGTTGCTAGAACTGATGATGAAAGCAACACACTTGTATCTGAGTTTTTGTTCCCTTTAAAAGTTGCCTTTTAATACATTGATTGCCGCGTGACTTTAATTGCCGCGTGACTCGTCTTTGATTTCCGCCTTCTATCTAATAAGTTCACATTTACTTTCTAAATAGATGATTCCTCTTTACAACAGTTAACAGATGGCAAAATTGGGGTCATCTAATTATATAAATTAACCGAATGGCAGGGCAACAACGTGATAAATCTGTAAAGTAAAAAAATGAAAAGTAACGTGAAAGAGAACCACTCCTGAGAATTTAAAAGACATTACTCAAGAAATGGTATAATCCGTTTAAACCAAGCATATTTTTAAATACTTGTCCACATATGTAATGTAATATTTAAATATGAAATTTTAAATTAAACAATCGAAGATCAACATTTTTTTACAGATTTGATACAAGGGTATAGATTTGTTGAGTTATATGATTCAAATTTTAAATTAATGCTTAAAAGTTTTTTGATATATTTATGAGTAATTTATTCCAAAGCTAAATTAAAATTACGGCATTAAAAAATTTTTTTTTGATTATTTCTAATAAATTACTGTCATAGAAATTAAATTAAAAGTTGAAACTCATATGAAGCCAGTAATGGAATTTTAAATCATAGAAAAGTGTATAATTATCCTCATTTCTTCAGTTTTGACAGTATAGCTTAATATATGATCGTAAAACAATATAATTCCTTTAACACTTGCTAAACAATATTTAAGCCTGTATCATTTCATCGAACAAATCGAACGATACATATTTTCCCCTGTTCTGATCAACCGATATATCCAAAACAATATAAAACATTCAAATGACTTACGGAAAGAGAGCAATCGTATTTAAATACATATGATTAGGAATTATACCACAGCTCGAGCAATGTATAGAACCAATCCGAACACACGCATAAATAAATAAAAATAATTTTTAAAGCAATTTTTTAATATACTAAACAGCAGAACTTTTTTATTTTAATCTTCTTGCTTTTATATTGAAATCTCTTACTCTAATTCACTCAACTAGATATACAATTATTTATTAACATTATTGATTAACTGATAAATAAATTCTGAAAATATTAACCTAATGCACTGTTATGAAAAATACACAGTGACAGAGCTTACGCAAAACCTCTAAGAAACCAAGCAGTGATTTAAAATTCAAATGCAATATTCCTGCTTTGCAAACATGAAGAAATCAATTTCAATAAAAGTTTTTGATAAAATGACTAAAAAATGCAGGTATTTATTTCTATATGAAATTCAAATAATTAGCTGATTATTCTTCAACAATTTCAGCAAGCATCAAACTAAGTATAATAAATAGTGAGAACCTTACCATAAAAACGACTTAAAAAACCAGATTCAGAAATAAAATCGACGTTAATTAGAATAAAAATTTTATAAAACTTATTTCATGCACCGAAATAATTCACAATAAATTCTTATTGGTTTTATTTGCCTTTTACAATCTTAAAAATTGGGCTGTGGCTTCTTATTCAATTTTTTAACTATTTTCCGTTAAATTCGTTTGAAAATATATTTAAGTGGTAATGGGTGCTTTAAAAACAATCAAATAACCAAAAAAATATTATAAAAAGGCCTAAAAGGCATATTTTGTATGTAACTTTTACAGTTTCACCACTCAATATTTCACTTTTAAACAACGCTTCTTTTAATGGCATCTTCATTTTTTATTAAAAAATAAGATCCTATCATAAAATGAACAAATGTGATGTACAGTAGACTCCCGATTATCCGCGCCTGCCGCACTAAGTTTTTTTTTTTTTTGCTTCCAAAGCAAGAAGCAAACACAAATGATTGATTTCTTCAAAAAGGTGTAGTTTTACAGTTATGCTTTTGTAATTACATAATACATTGCAGTATTAAAACAGTACATATGTATTAATTTTTCTGTGTATCCTTGACGCCTCTCGTAAGTACAAAGCACTTTTCTGTTTTCATTAACAAAATGCATTTTAGGTTAGTTTTGAGTGATATACTAAAATATTAACCGTTAGTTAAATATTTACTGCTGTTTATTTTACGTTTCATTGTACATAAAATGATTTTTCAAAGTAGGAATGACTGTATTGATTTGTTTTCTCTTTTGCTATACCCGTTTTTAGCTCTTTTCGGATTATCCGCAATTTTTGTTATCCGCGGTGGCCGCGCCACTCAATTTCGCGGATAATCGGGAGTAGGGTTTATACAAAAACCGGTTTTCAAATTCGATATTTCTAAAAAAACCGGTTTTAGCTGGTTTTCGAATTTTTGTCAAAAAAAAATTGAATAGGGAAAAATATTTTATTTTTCCCTATTCTATTTTTTATTTTATTTTAATTTCTATAAAATAACAAAAAACGAAATCAATATCAAAGTCAAAATATAAAAAACAAAATTAAAGATTACATATACATATTACTTACACAAAATAACGAAAACTCAAACAAAAATTTCAAATAATATTTATATTATTTTCACTCATTTTAATTTCTCCTAAGAAAATAGGATTTTAAAAAACATAAAATATCCACTGAAAGGTGGCTAAGTCTCATTCTTATTTTGGGCACAATATTGCCTGAAATTGAAAATACTCGTTCACTAGTTACTGAATTTGGCATCAAATTACAAATCTAAGTTTTTTGTTCTTTTATTCGTTTGTTCAAATAATGAAAATTCAGCTTTCAGTGTCTTTGGATTTGTAAGTTTTTCTTCAGGGTATAATTTGTTATAACAATTATACCCTGAATATGATTATATTATATCTTACAATTATTTTATGAGCTGCTTTCAAATGATTATGTAGATTGCTCGTAGATGATCCTTTGCAGCTCAACATTTTATTACAATGATTTCAGATTGCCTTGTCTATGCCGTACTTTTTGAAATTATCCCAAACTTCCGACAAACTTCCCAAACTTTATCTAAAAATGAAATTAAAGTTATTGAATAAATATTTTCGACATTTATTTTACAATTTTATTATTAACTATTAATATTAATGCAATTTAAAATAATCTAATCTATACATTTACTAGGAATTTTTTTAAAAAATAAACACTTCTTAATCTAATTCCGATGATTCTAATCTAAAGACATAATTTATGCTAAAACGTTGCGAAAGAAAATATGGAATATTTTAACACACTGTGTTTTATTTAAAATTCCAATTTTATTTTAATTGAATATTTCTTATTGATATGGCTAGTTAAGTGGTGTAGTAAAAAAGCTTTCAGGAGTGGTACGAAGAAAATTTTATATGATATTATTAAATACTGTGATCAGGAAGCAGAAAACGAGGAATTATTTATTCCTTTCACACGTTCTTCGAAACGAGCCAGGTAAATTGCTGACGTTTCTATTGGCACCGACTTCATACCGATAGACAAAGCATCCGACGATAAGCAAGAGATGAACTTTATCAAACTTTTGTTTCACCTAGACAAAAAAAGTGAAAAGGGATGTTCATGAAAAACATAAATTGACGAATTCGAGGTGCATTGCACAAGCACTGGCCAACGCAACTTGCAACGTTGAAAAAATGTGTTTGCTGCCCGTTGCATAGAATGAATAGCAAATCAAATAAGTTCAAAATTAAATTTTACATAATAATATGAATTCCTAAAACCGGTTTTCTTAATTTAAAAACCGGTTTTCGAATGTGATAAATTTACTTTAAAAAACCGGTTTTTTAAAACCGGGTTTGAAAACCGTCAAACCCTAATCGGGAGTGTACTGTAATTTAATAAAGTATATAATTCTACCATGATAAGTTTCTTCAGTTAAAAAAGCATTCTAATAAACGGAGATGCATCTAAAGGTAAATAAACTGAGTTTCTTTCTACAATGCAGCATTTTGAATACAAATTTCAATTCCAAATTCTTTTCTAAAAACAACTACTACGTAATTTGTAATGAGATAGCAATATAAGAAATCAAATCTATAAAGCCATTCTAAAATTACAAAAAGTTGAAAATCGTTTACGAAACGATCAAGTAAAATAATTTCAAATAAGAAGCAGGAAAATTAAATTAAAAAAGGAATATAAAATAAAGTTTCAGAATCATATCTACTTTAATGATTACAGAAATATCCTTTGAGTTAATTTAACTCTGCACTAAAAACCTTCATATTTATCAACCACAATTCTATAAATATATATAAAAGAGTGTATGCAATAAAAAAACGAAATAAAAATTTAATTTGAAAAAAGTATTTAATCTTATTTATTAAATTAGAAACATTAAATATCATAACAAAATTTTTGAGAATACATTTTTTTATTAAAACCAAAAATCTAGTCTGTAAATTATTTGATAATCCTAAGATTAAATTATTTTTAATCAACTAATAAAAATTTGAAATACATATCTATATAAATATATACCATTGCTATAAAGTAAAAGTATTCAAAAATAAATCTGTACTTAAAATTTTTTTCCAAGTTTAAAATTTAAAAAATATCACTTTTTTAAGCAAAATTCCACATTAAAATTTTTTTCTTGAAATCAAAATTGTTGTAGGCATATAATTTGATTCGTAAATGATTCAATGTTAATTAAATAAATTTTGTGAAAACAGTTTTTTAAAACACACTTTAATTAATGTACGAACAAACAGAATTTTTTTGTTATGGTTATTTCTTGTATTTAGTTTTTAATTTAAAAATCATGATTATGAATATGAATTTTGGAATTTTTATTATTTTTTATAATTCACTACAAGGTGGGATCACTGATATGGAATCAAAACTTAATCCAAGAAATTGATTGGCTAATAATTAATTTCTAAAAGCATTAAAGTAATGCATAATCATCGAGAATATCCAGGTGCACAAAATTTCAAAGCTCTAGCACAGCAAGAATTGTGTGAAAAATCATTTCTGAATTCCATCTTTACGAACATGACGCAAGTCAAGTTCAATAAAAATGTATAAAAAGACAAAAATGTTAGATATACAAATATGCATCGCTGTCTGGTTAAAGGTTAGTATATTCCTTCTAAATTAAAAACAGACAAAAGATTTATTGCAAATGTTAATTGTTTCGTACAGTCAAATCTTTCTTGAAACCAAAGCAGAAACAGAAACTGTTATTGAAAGCTTCCTTTTTTAAAAAAAAATTCTCAAAAATTGGAGGAGAAAATAAACTGGATTCGGCTCCAGCTTCTTTGAACTTGGTAATTTGGCAGAAAGCAGTGTGCGCGACTCGATTTAAAAACGACACATTTTCTTCTTTGCTTGAAGCTCGCCTCCTTCAACCTCAACTTATTTTTAGATAGACACACTTTTTGTTTACTAACAGAAACTTAGAATTGACTCTCTAAGCCTTTGATAGTCTTTCATGTAACATTTTGACTCAAGTTGTATTTTGGTCTGAAGAAGGGTGTGTCCGCAATCCAGGTCAAGGAGCCCAAAAAAGAAAGGAAAAAAAAAGAGTAATAGAATAAAAAAAAAAGGATAACAATTTTGTAAAAGAAAATTCATTTGAGCGACACTTTCTTGAAATTGTCTCATGGAAAAAAATCTGGTGAGCCTAAAGATTCTTAAGTTCTTCATAGAATTAATCGAATAATGAAATTGTATTAAATTAGATTTGCCAATCGTTCTTTTTTGAAAGAATTATGCAGTAAAAAATTGAGGTAAGTCACTTTACCACCATCACATGACAAGCAAAACTGCCCTTGTCATCTAATATGATGTTTTCAAATGTGCTGTCACATCCTTTTTTTCGCCTAACAAGATTTATTATGAATTCAAAAAATAAACAAGAACAGTGAATTCGATGATTATCATCCGAACATGAATTGACTCTATTGTATCATTTTAGTGATAAGCATTAAAAGAATGATTCATGAATACAAAAAAATTAATTCTAGTTAACCCATTAAAGGGCCATTTTTTTCTAATCATACTATGTTAAAATATTTTAAGGATAGAAATTAAAATAAGAAAAGAGATTCATTTAGCTTATTAGATAAATTTAATTTCATTAATTAATTAATTTGGTTAATTAATAATTAACAAATCAAGACACATCATTTTATGTGAGATAAAGAACTGAAGCATCTTAGTTTCTGTTTTACTAAAAAAATTTGTCAGAACTTATGCCAACCTACATAATTTCATACAAAGATTGATAAATTTGATGGGAAGCATACTTCCCACGGCCCTAGAAAGGGTTAATAAGTTCTGTAATGAGTACTGTGATGGTAAGATTTAAAAAATAATATGCGATAAGAAATCAATACATATGTAAAACATTTCTTGAACAAACAGGTTAGAATTCTTTAACGATTTTTATTCTTCAGAATTTCAGGGAAATAGTCCTATTTCTAACTTTTGTCAGGATTTCTTTGTTAAAGCAATAAAGACAGCAGCACAGAGTTATAGTTTTGGAAAAGAATTTGAGAGCACAGCGTTTTGATTTGTTGGAAAATAATATCATGCGCAACTCAGGAGTTAAAGTTACAATGATGCCAGAGACCGAGTGACAAAAAAATTATTTTTAGATTTTTAGTTTTAGAGCTTAAATTAATTAGAAATTATTACACACACACACACACACATATATATATATATATAACAAAATTTTTCAAATACGTGGCTGAAAGAAAGACAGATTTGGAATTAACTTCAGTTTATTTTAACTCAGGAGGGCATGATTGTGCATGGGGAAAAGTAATGAAACTCGTTTGTCTGCATCGAGACACAAGAAGAAAGTCTGATAAGTTTTTACTTTAGTGTTTTTACCAAGAGATTCTTATAAGGATTTCGTGTCCATTTAAGAAAGGGAATCTTTGAAAGGTATGCCGGGGAGTTAGGGATTTTCATCCTTGCTTTTGCAACCTGAGAACTAAAGCGTTTTTCAGAGCGCGTGTTAGAAATAATTAAAAAAATGAAATCTGGATTAAGAAGGAAGAGAAAATTCTAGAATAAAGTAACATGGGTTAATTTAAGATAAAAAAATAGGAAATTAATTCAGCTATAAATTAAATTAAGATATATCGTTATATATGATATAGCAAAATATAGAACTGAATAAAACAATATTATTTTTTTTCATAAATCTTTTCCATTTTTAAACTGATTTTGATACATATTTATAAACATCATTTACAAACATAACTGTACTTCAACGTGATCTTATATTTAATAAAAGAGTATTAATTTCTTCAATAGAAATACTAATTTTATTTCGGTCTTTTTCACCCTAAAAGAGAAAAGCACAAAAAATGATAAAAGAACACAGAAAGCAAAATATCTTAGCTTATAACAGATTCGTGCTAAAATATTTGCACCACTACCAGTTATTAATGGTGTATTGATGTTTTGTATAGTTATCTTTCTGCTCTTTAAATTTTTATATACGAATTGAGTAATAAAATGTCTTTCTTGTATAGTATACAAATTTAATGACGTTTTTTAGGTTTTTTAATTGCAACAATATTTTAAGAAATTCATACTTTTACTGTTCCTGTTTTTTGAATGAAATGAATCATTCTGTCAATAAATGTGTTTAATTTTGCATTCATTTCATTTATGACTTTTAAACAAAATTAATTTGAATGTTATCTTCTTAAATCAACTTGTAACGGCTTTACGCAGAATAGACGAGGGTGAAAAAAATAGCTTAACCCTTTCTAGGGTCGATTTATCAATCTTTGTATGAAATTATGTAGGTTGGCATAAGTTCTGAATTTTTTTTTTTAGAAAGACAAAAACTTAGATGCTTCAGTTCTTTATCTCACACAAAATGACGTGTCTTGATTTGTTACTTAATTATTAATTAACCAAATCAATTAATTAATCAAATTAAATTTATCTAATAATCTAAATGAATCTCTTTTCTTATTCTAATTTCAAGCCTAAAAATATTTTAACATAATATGACTAGAAAAAAATGGCCCTTTAAAGGGTTAAGCAGCAGAATTTATCCGAAATGTCAAAAGTCAAAAATGACAACTCATGATTTATTTGCAAAAAAATTTCGTGCGAGTTGCAAGGTAAAAAAAAAAAAAAAATGGCACTTAAATGTGTTTATCTTTTAAGTTAAATTTTAGTTTTCATGATGGAATAAATTAACGGATACTTTTTTCTGAAAACATTTCGTTCCACAAATATTTGTGAGATCACACAGATTTGAAATTTGTTTTTATATCTGATAATTTCATTTAATTCCATTTCAAAAATATTAAATAAATTTTCTGCTCCAAAATTAAAACAGTAAACATTCGTAATACTCAGTCTCATGGTGAGAATATTATTTGCTGAAATAATAAAGTAACATCAGATTTCTCTTGAAAATAAATTGGAATGATTCAAAGATATCTCTTCCTTTGCATTCTTATCTATTTTTATTTTGATTAATTTGAATCATTCTGCTTTCTGAATTATTTTTTATGAACTTCCTATGCCAGGAAAATATTCGAGATATCGCTTTATATATTTCTTTTAAAAATTCTTAACATTCGTATTGCATTATCTGATTTCTTTAGAATCAGAATAATTCAAAATGACAATAAAAGCGATACGTTGTTTTTTTGCATTATCTTATGTTTCTAGAATAATAATAATCTCTCAGAATTTGAGTCATACTTATCAAAAAAGAATTTTATGACAAACAACTTTAATCTGCTTTCAGCATTATTTTGAAACCAAATTCAATATTAAACTTTATGAAGGATTTATTAAATGTAATGAAAAAATAAGAATTTGAGATTTAATAAATGTATTTTGACATTTAAAAAAAAGGACATATGAATTATTTCGAAATAGATTGTGACGGATATCCTGCCACTTAAATTTTAATATCTATCTCTAAAGTAATATTTTGTAACCAAATAAAACAATGTGTATATTTTAAAATGTCATTAAAAATGAGTTTTCTCCTATTAATTGTTTCTAGAATTAACGATGAAACACCAAAGCTGCAAAAGGTCAGTGTCAATTTGTTAATTAAAAATTAAATTTAAAATGGAGTTTTCTCCTATTAATTGTTTCTAGACTTAACGTTGAAACACCAAAGCTGCAAAACGTCAGTGCCGATTTGTTAATTAAAAATAAATTTAAAAAGGAGTTTTCTCCTATTAATTGTTTCTAGAATTAACGTTGAAACCCCAAAGCTGCAAAGAACTAAAAGCATCTCACTTTTCAAAATTAGGTGCACATACGAGAAGTCCCAAAATATTTCCGGAAAAGTAATAGAAGAGTATTTTCTCGAGCTACTCCTTATATACCTTCGCTTTTCTCATATGCTCCATAAGTCTCTTTACTGTCAGAGAAAAGTGACATCCTTCAATGTCTGGATTCCGGAAGAGATTTCAAGAACAAATCCCTAACTGTATTCTTTCGTGCGAAATATTCTGCCTTCCAGATACTAGAATGTCTAGGCAACGCAAAAAAGAAATCTCGTCTAGCATATTGTCTTTCTCGTGTAGTCATTTTTTACTTATACCAGTTTATTTACTTCTACGTCGAACATACATGATACAGAGAAACGTATGTGACATGTTGGATGGTCTCTCTCGAATGTTCACTCTGGTGACTATATAGTGGATGTAAATATACTAGAAATATTAAAATATTTCCTTTTCCCCTTAATCTTTGTTATGACAAAAATAGTCAGGTCTATTTCATTTTTTTAATCCACATTATTTCAATTGCAATGGTAATAATGTGCCGTTGAAGTCTCATATTGGTAATAATATTTTCATGTCGGATGGTCTCACTCGAATGCTGATTCTGATGACTATAGTGGATGTAAATATACTAGAAATATTAAAATATTTCCTTTTCCCCTTAATCTTTGTTATGACAAAAATAGTCCAGTCTATTTTATTGCTTGAGTCTACACTTTTTTAGTTTCAATGATAATATTGCATCATTGAAGTCTCATATTGGTAATAATATTCTCATGTCGGATGGTCTCTCTCGAATGCTGATTCTGATGACTATAGTGGATGTAAATATACTAAAAATATTAAAATATTTCCTTTTCCCCTTAATCTTTCTTATGACAAAAATAGTCCGGTCTATTTCATTGTTTTAATCCACATTATTTCAATTGCAATGGTAATAATGTGCCGTTGAAGTCTCATATTGGTAATAATATTTTCATGTCGGATGGTCTCACTCGAATGCTGATTCTGATGACTATAGTGGATGTAAATATACTAGAAATATTAAAATATTTCCTTTTCCCCTTAATCTTTGTTATGACAAAAATAGTCCGGTCTATTTTATTGTTTGAATCTACACTCTTTCACTTTCAATGATAATAATGAGCCGTCCCGGCGTCCTGGCACAAGGGTAGCGCGCCTTCCCCGTGATCTGGGGGTCCTGGGTTAGAGTCCCGGTTTGGGCATGGTTGTTTTATCTGTGAGATGTGTGAATGTGCCCTCCTGTAAAAAGGGGTTGTGCAAGCGAATGAGTGATGCGTGAGTAGCAAATTCGTACTCTTGGCCATAGTTGGCGCTACTATAAAAACAAGAGACGCTCCCCCACCGGCTTAATATCGCTGCCTTCGTAACAGCGGGCTTGTCCATGGCAAGTGCCATAAGAAACAACAACACCAACATAATGCGACGTTAAAGTCTCATATTGATAATAATATTTTCATAAATTAAAATTGAAGACTTTTTATTCTGTTATAATTTTTTTTCCTGTAATTTGAGAATAACTCAGTAATTAAAAATGTGATTTTTTTTTTAATCGGTTTTACACTTCTAAAGAATACTTTTTCTACTAGTTTATTTCTTTATTAGTCAAAACTCTGCATTTCCTTCGAAATTTAACTAACCAGACGCATCGTTCCGTTTAATTTTATTAGCTTAATTACATCAAGGTCCGGTTTTGAACTAGCACCAGGGCTATTTTGGAATGCTCCTCTTAATTTCGAATGGCGATTAGAAGACGAAGTCGACATTTGAGCTGATATGGCCATTCCAAAATTTCGCTTCATTCTGAAAGAACATTTATTCCCATTTGGTTTAATGTGAACCAGGTTTTGACGTGATATCGGTTCTTCGGTGGAATTGGCATTTAAGTCTGGAACCTACCGGCACCACAATCGGGATTTTGTGTCCAGATTATTGCAGCTTAAAAGAGGACATATTGAAATGAGTGCTAAAATTGTTTCTTCTATGATTGGTCATTTCAAAAATAGTGGGAATTGCCTTCTTTCTGTTTTCTTAGACTATTCTCTGTATTGTGAGTAATATTTTAACTGCTGTAATGTCTAAAATAATTTCACTGCCATATTGTGTCAATGGCAACGATTAATGATAACTTTCAAAGTAAATATTTCAGAGTCTTATATTTAATTATTATAAGGAATTTGTTCCATTCTGACAAATTTTTGAGTTTATTTAATTAAATTAGATAGTTTCTCGTCAGAAAAGGTGGAAACCTAATATTTTGTTCGTAAAAGTATTGTTACGAATCTGCGATGCAGCTTCCCAGCATAGTGGGTTCCATAGGAGGTCCCAGAGCTTGACGACAAACTTGGCGACCATTTGGCGACTTGGCGACGAATTTGGCGACTTTGGCGCTAAAATAGATTATACCCAAAACATTGAGAATTTTCCCGACCCGTCCAGTAGGAACCGAGTTACGCCTTGAGCGTTCCTGATTGGTTGAGAGGCTTCTAGCCCCGCCTCCTGAGACCTATAAAAGGAAGCAGCCGCAACTGCCGGGCAGTCGCGAACCAGTGGAGTCGAAGAGTACTCGGAAGCGAAAGAGTAGTCGTAGTAGTGAACCAGAGTCGTCGTCGTGAACCAGATCGGAGAGAGTAGTCGGAATCGACGGTTAAGAACTGGTCTTCCAGGGATTAGCGGATCAGCGACGGAGTCAAGCTAGTGCTGAAGTAAGCTGTGCGCTACTGTTTGCCGTAGAGTCTGTTGTCTGCACGCCTCGTCTGAAGATAATTGTGTGCTGTATATAGTTGTCGTCTTTGTGCTGTCCTATGTGTCTTCGTGTAAATAAACGTCGTTGTTTCTTTTTCTACTGCCGCCTGCTGATATAGCATTCTCCACACCATATAACTCCCACTATCCAAACGAACCCCGGAAAATTTCGTAACAGTATCCATGTACCATGAACTAACATCATGTCAATCCTAATGCAAAAATAAAACGGACAATCACAACGCCAAATTATGATTAGCGAATTTATTAAAATTAATTTGATGTTTTTCATATAAATTACATATTTGTTGTTCCAAACAACGCAGCTTTAGAGTGTTACTATTTTGTAAATACAGGTATAACCATTTATTTTTTTAACATTTAAAACAAATTTATACAACAAACACTTTTGGAAATGAAAGCTGAAAAAAATGAATGGTCCTGATACTATGTTTAAAAATAATTTCAGAGAAATTTGAGCTTATAATTCAATGTCTTTCTCAATTTTAATTTCCTTATGCCTTTATTTCAGAAAATCTTCTAAAAAAGGGTGTGTTTATTATAATTTATTTTGTAGTAGATAGCGTTTTTCCCTCGCTTGCTTTTTATAACAAACGGAAGCAGTCTTCCCAAATCTCTCTCGAATACTCTCTAATAAATATACTTGTGTATTATTAACTCCATGTTATTAGCGAACAATAGTATCAAATAACCTATTAGCTTGAGATATTTGATGATTAATTGTTAGTATTCGATCAATACAGAAGTACAGAAAAAGAAAAAGCGGATTTTGGACGCCTTTTTTCCCGATCGATTGAAACCGAAATTTGACACAGAACAACAATTGTAGTCACAAGATCATTTCATTTTGAGTTATTGTTTTAATATAAAACGAAAGTACTGACCGACATATGGTAAATTCTTTGGTAGATTTGGTTCAATTTTGATAAGAAGCTAAATTTTTATCCTGTACCAAATTTTACCAAATATTACATGTACCAATTTTTATCCTGTACCAAATTTTATCAAATATTACATGTACCAGTTTTTATCCTGTACTAAATTTTACCAAATATTACCTGTACCAATTTTTATACTGTATCAAATTTGTACCAAATTTTATGTCCGTAGATCGTTAAGTTTCTATTATTATTGAGTTCTCTTGTACTCAAATAGCCAGCCAGACAGATTTCATCTGCATAGATTTCGTCCAAAATTAGATAGAAATCTACAAATTTGGGTTTAAATCCAGATACTGAATTTCATCCGTCTCTAGCTCAAAGTACGAGGGCAATTCAGAAACTAACCTCCGGTTGATTGAAAAAAATACACCAAGTTAAGTAAAAATATTTTAATATATACATCTTACAACTACATCTTTGCACTATTTTTCGACATAGTCTCCATAACGATTGAGGCACTTATCGTATCTCTTCACAAGCTTTGAAATTCCTTCTGCATAAAAATCACCCGCTTGTGCCTTGAGCCAGCCTGTGACCGCATCTTTGAGCTCTTCGTCGTCATCAAACCGCTGGGACCCGAGCCATTTCTTCATACGCATGAAGAGGTGATAATCGCTTGGCGCCAGATCTGGGATGTAAGGTGGATGGTTGAAAACGTCCCACTTGAAGGACTCAAGAAGGGCTGTTGTTCTGCGAGCAGAGTGAGGACGGGCGTTATCGTGCAACAAAACGATACCGGAAGTCAGCATACTACGGCGTTTGTTCTGTATAGCCCGTCGTAATGTTTTTAGTGTTTCACAGTACACGTCTTGATTAATGGTCGTCCCACGTTCCATGAATTCAACCAACAACACCCCTTTGGCATCCCAAAACACCGTTGCCATCAGTTTACTGGCAGAAAAATCTTGCCGGGCTTTTTTTGGTTTGGTAGGCGAATCTGAATGTGCCCACATCTTTGATTGTTCTTTTGTCTCAGGGTTCACGTACTTAATCCAGGTTTTGTCACCGGTCACGATTCTGTTTAACAATGGTTCTCCTTCGTCCTCATAACGTGACAGAAAGTCTAATGCAGAGGCCCTTCTTTGACTTTTGTGGTGGTCGGTAAGAATTTTGGGCACCCATCGTGCACAGAACTTACGGTAACCCAATCTTGCTGTCACTATCTCGTACAAAAGAGTCTTAGAAATCTGTGGAAAATCAGTAGACAACTCCGCCATTGTGAAACGTCGATTTTCACGAACTTTTGCATCAACTGTCTGAACGAGTTCGTCAGTCACCAAGGATGGTCTACCACTCCTCTCTTCATCATGAAAGTTTTCTCGTCCACTTTTAAATAAACGTACCCATTCACGGACAACTCCTTCACTCATAACTTTTGGTCCGTACACGGCACAAAGCTCACGATGAATAGCTGCTGCAGAGTATCCTTTGGCTGTAAAAAACCTTATAACAGCACGCACTTCACATTTGGCGGGATTTTCTATTGCAGCACACATTTCAAACTGCCACAAAAACTAAACTAGCGCAGGTACGATGTTCACTCGACTACGGCTTGATGCCGACTGACCTGCTGAGCGTGTGAATGCACAGATGGCGCGCTACTCCCCCCACTACCCGCACTGTGACCAATCGGAGGTTAGTTTCTGAATTGCCCTCGTATTAATTAATCGTATTCACATACGTACAGGCTGACGGACAGAAAAACATAATGCCTTTTTTTTTTTTTTTTACTCAATAAAATCTAAAGCATTCAGATTCGTCAAAATCTTCAATTAGAATTTTTTTAATATTATAATGCTTTATCTATATTTCGTATACGAGATAGTGCAAATAAGCAGAATGCATAATAAGAATTGTTTCATAATACACAGCAACGGCTTCCGTTTCTTTAAAAAACAAAAGATATTTACTCTATCAGAAAGACACCCTGAATAAAAAATTTCGCTAATGAAGCGTATTGTCTATTTTAAAATCTATTTTTTTTTTTTTTTTTTTTTTTTGCTCTTAGTAAAATATTTATTCTTCACAAGAAAGGAGCTAATGATATGCAAATATAAGAAAATTGTTCCTGTAAATCACGTGATTCACTATGTAAACTCAGGATTGCATTTAAACCTCGGACATTTTCAAAAAGCCTTAGACATTTACAAGCAACTTCACATCATACTACGCGAATCGACTTCTGCTTTCTAAGTATGGAAAATAGCCATTCTACTAGCACTACAACCTTTGGGGTAAGAATTTTTAATCGCATATCGTGTACTTTATTTTTTGTTTTTACTAAAAAAAATGTACTTTTAAGACCAATGGGGTTGAAAATATACATTCAAGAACAGTGTTTCACTATATCATTTGAATAGATTCTTGCGTTCTGAATTTCCGTTTAACCTTAGACATTTGCAAAAGGAATAATTACAACGAAACAATATCAGTGAATAATGATGCCGCAATAATCGCTTTAACGCTTAATAATTTGCTTCGGAAGGAAATTTATCTTCGACTACAGAAGTTCTAGAAGTCTTTGGGCCATAATTAATACACGAATGTAGAATATAAAATGAAAGTTGCGTCAGGGTTGCTATGAGAAAAGTCTAGATGATTAATGCTTAAAATGTAACAAAGGTCGAGTTGAATAAATTTAGAAATTGGAACTTTCTAAATTTTATATGATGTGATGTTTGTTGAACAGTCTAAAATGGACCAACCATTACTTATTTTAACCAAAGATTTTAAATAAAAAAAAAGAAATCTTTAAAATCTTATTTTTAAATATTTTATTGATTTCTTTTTAGCAGATTCTTTCTGCAGATTGTTATACTGAATAATTATAATGATCGAATATTAATAATAATTAGGAGAAGTAACCCATTAAAAAAGAAACTCTTTAAGAATTTTGGATTTTTTTTCTCTCAAGTATAATGTTTTCGTCGGTTTTCAGTGTATATACAGCATTATTATGTAAAATTAAAATGAATTTAAATGACTAATAATTATGTATATTTTATTTTTATCATAATTTTGGCAACAGTATGAAGCATTCTTTTAAAAGAATTTGGGTACTTTCTGACTGTTTCAAAAATATTGAGGAGTCAAATTTAATCTAAAGAACATGACTTGTCGTACTGTCCAATAGTGTTTTTAATTTCAGATGATTTTGTAAAGCATTTATTTTCAAGAAAATTATTATAATCCATTTTATTCGAGTTATATTCTTATTCATAATAATTTGTAATTTCTTTTTGAAATATACAAAATAATAGATATTGAAGGCTTATAAAAATTATAGTGATTGTAGAATATTTTAGGTGAATTTTTTTTAAAAAACCGACGATGCGAAAAAAGGAAATCTTTAGGAATCTAGAGGAATTAAATCTACATGTAAAGTATCTATGCCATCTGTACGGATTAAATCACGCTGTAATCATATAAATAATCAGCATATATATACAATCGTCCACAGCCGTTTGCAACGCTGGGCGGAATTTAAAATATCCCAGCCCTTTTGGCCTATATCATATTCGGATGGCCTATATCATCCATTCGGATGGCCTATATACCTATTTTGGCCTATATCATCCAACTTTTGTTTTGGTCTTTCGAAAATGAGTGAAGTTTCTGTTCTTATGTTTATATTTATTGATTTATCTGTGTGTGAATAAACTTAAGCATGTATAATTAACATAGATCTATGAGCTGGGGCGCGCAATTTTTATTATTTTATTTTTGAGCTAACGTGGTCCGAATTGAAGGTTATTTCTAATATTTTATTTCGGCATTTTTTTTCATTTTGTATTCAGTACTAAATTTCTTGTTGTTATTATCAGTAAATATATTTCAATCTGTTAGTGAATCTGTTTGGTAAGAAAACAAAATTTCAAAGGTTATTGTATATGTATATCCAAAGTATACAAATAATATATATTTACAAATAATATAATACTACAAATAATATATATTTTTCATTTCTCAAGCACTCTGCCGATATGCATATTTTCTACTACAAATTTCGTTAGTTAATCTGTGATAATCAGATCTGAGATATTATTAAAAAGATAAAACGTGTAGAATCGAACATTTTCTAGTTTGGAGCATTGGTGTAAGGAAACCAGCCATAATGAATATAAAAAGAAAGACTGCTCCCAATTGTTCATTAAAAACTAGAAATATATTATAAATGTGATTACAATTATTTGGAGTTCTTCTTTCATTTTTTAAGTGAAAAAATTATTTTCAACCTACACAAATAAAACTATGTTTTTTTTAAATATTTTTTGTTATTTTCTAATTTTTATAAATAGCCTCTCCTTTTTTTAATATTCGCTGCTAAAATCACCTCTCATTTGCATTCAAAATTTATTAAAATTAATTAATTAACTTATAATCACGTTCTTCAAATTAAAAAGTAATGCAATTTTCATTAGCAGTACAAAACTCAGAACTCTAATGCATCAAAAAATGAGATAACATTCGATTACAAAATTCAATCATTACAAACATGACAAAAGTTAAATAAAATGAAAGCATATATT
Source organism: Argiope bruennichi (assembly GCF_947563725.1). Lineage (NCBI taxonomy): Eukaryota > Metazoa > Arthropoda > Arachnida > Araneae > Araneidae > Argiope > Argiope bruennichi. The sequence continues at coordinate 79,935,865 of NC_079163.1, forward strand.
AAGATCATGCCCTATCAAAAATAATTTCCATCGATAATCATTTGCATGCTTCGTGATCAATATTTCTGCATTCCTATCAATGAAAATACATCTTGTCTTGTAAATCATTTTTTGTGGTGAATTTTAGTTCAGAGACCAAAAAGATATCAATGAAAGCACATGTGAATAAAGAAGATCACATAATAAAAATTTAATTCATCTTGCGCAAAAAAAAAAAAAAAAAAAAAACCACGATTCGACAATAATTAAATTATACATTTAAAAAACATGTAATTTCAAATATTTTTAATTAAAGTCCAAGAAACTAGAAGGATATTTTAGTCTATCTTCATTTTGGGTCCACTTGGTAAGCTGTCCCATTGAGAATGCGACTTTGGACATACTCAGTGGTTAAGTACTTTAACCACTTCAGCTATCAAGGCGACATTTTAGATTCGCCATCAGCTGTGTAAAGAGAAATACAAAAAATACATTTTTAAAGTTCTGTCCTTGACGATAAAATCTCTGATAAATTATTCTTATACAGTGTAAAACATAATTAAATAGTTTACATTAACCCACTTTAAGCACATACTTTTCTTTAATTGAAACGAAGACACAGCCTTTTGTTTCCTCGGATTTCTAGAAAATTCCATACATTCATCAAAAAATAAGACCTGTAATAGCTTTACTTGGCTTTTAAATGTTAATTTTACTTGGCTTAAATGTTAGCTTTACTTGTCTTTTAAATGTATTTTGACTATTTTATTGTAAATTAATCCTCGGCAATGAAAATTTCGAAGTAAAAAGATTAAAATGACCTTCACCCATGAATTTTTTTAACATTTTTCCCGAGGCGATGAAAATTCTATATTTCGCGATTCACTGAATTCCAGACTACGTTATTTATAATTAAGTTAGGGAGATGTGGGGCTCAACCAACCTGAATGCTGTTTTGGTGAAATCCTTGCATTTAACGCTGGTTACACTTTGTTGCGGTATGACTGCTGAATTTAATATTCATCTATTTTTTCTTTTCGAAAATCTTACACCTACAAGGCTCTTTTGCTATACCGTAACAGGCATTAGTCATTGTAAAATTCTGGAAAATAATGATTCCTGCTTTGCAAGAAAGATTCAACAATATTTTTAAAAGATAGAACCCCACCTCATATTTCTCAATCTGTTAAACAATTGCTTCACCAAACCTTTAGTGAGGATCGTATAGTTAGCAGATGTTTTCGAAATGTTTGGCCATCCCATTCGCCTGATTTGAATCCTTTAGACTTCCAGCTGTGGGAATATTTAAAAGACCGTGTCTATAAGAGCAAACCTAACTCTATTTTTATTTAAGAAGCAGTATTACTAGATATGTCCTATAAATTCACTAGAAAACGTTAGCTGTTACTGTGGATCATGCTTTCTTGCGTCTGCAGCATTTGATTTTCCAAATATTTAATAATCTATTTCATATCTTTTAACAAAGAAAATATGTTATAATTTCAATGTATAAAGTAATGTCTATAATAAGCGTCCATAGCTCCTTTCCCCATGCTGTAAATATAAAAAAAATGCTGTAAATATAAAAAATATCGTTTCTTTAATACGCAAATAGTTTTACTTCTAATGTCTTTCAAACACTTGCACTTTAACTATAACCACTCTGTAGTTGTGAAGTCAAAATATAAGGTATATATGCCTCATTTCTATATACAGAAGCAGACGGTGCTTTACCTGCAATTACTAAAGCTTTAATTTCTGAAAATTATAGCAGTTTATTAAAGCAAGATATATAAAACCGGTCTTAAAGGGCCTTATTTCTAAAGTTTTTTTTAATGGTGTTTTAATTGTTAGAATTTTAGTCAATTGAAAAACTCATACACTAACTTGCTCCCATTATCTTCCATTACATGATGATAGTTCTCATGACAGCACTGCACAAGAAAGTGGCATGAACTGTAAAGGAAATCATACTTCTTTTCCCATTTGTATCTTTTCTGGAAGTTTGAAAAAGAAGAAAACGTAGTAAAAATAAAAATAAAAAAAATCATTGCACTAATCTAAACAAAACTTTAAGTTTGGACGCTTAACTTAAAACTATATATGCATCTGCAGTAAACAAAAATACTTTTAACAAAAAGAGAGTAAACAATCTTTAGATCTACATCCTGGACTTCTTATTCTCTTCTATATGAAATCCTACAACCTCTCTTAATTATTTCTATAATAAAGAAACGTTATTATATTCTTGTTTGTGAAGAATTTTCCGGTAACAAGATTCTCCTGCTTTCAAATTTGCTAAAAAAGCAAAAAAAAAAAAAAATTAAATCTATAACAAAGTCAAATTCAAAGACTACTTTTTATCTTGGAAAAAACTTTTCCTCCGGGTTTAAATCTTCAACGCAAATCAATAATTCTCCTAATTCAGAAGATGCAATGAAACGCATCCTAGTTACCGATTGTAGCCTGTACCCTTTCTTTGTAAATTAAATCTCTGAATCTATACAAATAGCTCATTATTCCAAGCTCTTGAATTTTATTTCAGTACTGATAAAGAAATTTAATAAACAGATGAATAAGAGACGCTTCAAATGTTATTTATGAAAGATTTAAATGCTAAATATTGAAAAAAAAAAAACATCTTTTTCGGGTACATCAAGATATTTTGAGCTAAATTAGCTTAAAAAAAATTATTAAAGTAGAATAATTTTGAGCAATGAGTTATTGGGAATGGTGATTACAGTATGCGAATGGGCGGTAAAATAAATTCTGAAATTATAAGCAGAAGTTTCTTATCATTTTAACTGTATTTATTCTCTTCAACTCAATTCGTTACTGTGATTAGGGTTCCAAATAGGTATTGCTAATTACTCCTTAAGGGATAATTGGGAACATACCATTATAATTATGAGCGTCGCTATAACTTAGACTGATTTATAAATAAATCAATTCTAAAAAAGGCATTCTTTCGGGAGATTACATAACATGAATATGTATTCACATAATTTATATCGAAGATTAGTTTAGTTTAGTTTAGTTAGTCTCATTTTTTTAAAACAACACTAGAGCTATTTTTGGATGAACCTCGCAATTTTGAACCGTGGTCAGATGACGAGGACGATACCTGAGCTGGCACGAAGCTCTCCAAACTTCCACACCACACCAGCTAGAGGACTTTGACCCCGACGGATTTAACGTGCACCAGAACTGCTTATACGACGATTCTTCTGTGAAATCGGATCTCGAACTTGAAGCCCTCCGGTTCTAAAGCCGAGACCTTACCATTAGGCCACCACGACCGTAACGTATATCGAATAAAATAAAAAAGGATGCAAAAATCGTTCCCAATTACCATAAATAATCCCACTTCATTCTGTGCAAGTGGTAAATAATGGTGAAAACATGATGAATAAACTTTATCCATGGCCAACATTTAAAAAAACCACACCATTTTAAAAAAAAAAATGTATACAAAGAATAAACATTTTAATTTTTTGAAAGCAGACCGCTTTATTTCATAGTTAATCCCCTTTTTCGATTTTTGGAGATATTTTTTTTTCCTTTTAGTCATTCCAATCATATCTAATATTACGGTTATATCAAGTGATTTTCTCCATTTATAGTGCTTGTTTCTTCTGAAATTAATTTTTAATTCTCAATTCAGTTATAGAAAATTTTCAATAAATATCAGAAATTCAATTTAAAACCACAAATTACCTGCTTATTTTTTATAACGAATTTTTTCTCCTCTAAATTACTAAATATATTTCTCAATTTAACTATTCATCCTCTAATATATCATTAAATGTTTTTAAAATTTTTTTTTAAATTTTTAAAAAAATTATTTTAAATGCGATTTTATAGAAAGTCTTATTATTATATGATCTCGTTATTATATGATTGAATTTGAATTAAAATTTGGAAAACTATTCGTCCCTTTGCTTTTGTATCAGATATGAGCCTTATTCAAATAGTTAAGAAAACTAGAATATTATAAATTTTCTGGCTTTCTTTGATATTCTACAGATTTTCTATAGTATTTATTTTTGTTTAATAAGAAAAGAATTATTATTTCCCAGAGAATAAGATGTAGCTTTTTTTAAACTACAAATTCTCTTAAACAATTGTCTTTATTAATAGTTCAGAGTTTTATTTCAAATACAAATCTCGTTTTAGAAGAAAGATTTACATAATAATTCATTGTTATTTCTTTGAAGCAAAATGTTGTTACAAATGTTTTAAATTCTTTTATTTCTTTATTCTAGTTCAAACTGAAGCTCTTTAAGATGCCTTTCATGAATAGGAAAAAGAAAAACAAAGGTAAGTTCTCATTTTATTTTTGTTACGATTTCTTTCAGGTATTCTAAAACCTGCGTTGAATTAATGTAGTATTGTCTACGAGTCTTCTGTCTTGAATAGTATAATGGATTTAAATGGTTTATTTAAGATTTGATAATCTTAAACATCTTTTGTAAAGCTTTAAGACGATGTTTTATATTTAAATAATAAAACATCGTTTATTATTTAAACATAAAACAGTATTTTAATTTTCGATACTATAATAAATAATAAAATATGCATTAAAATGGTTTTCACATTCAGTAAATAGAATTTTCAGAATGACATTTAAATAATACCAAAGACTTTTAAATTAAGAAAATAATCTTGACAAAAATAGATTCGCATTTTAAATCAAGCTTAATAGTAAAGGTTAGAATTTAAATATTAATTTTCATTATAAAGAATGAAATCACTCATGAATTTTTCTATTATTTTTTAAATGACTGCAAGAAATCATCATGAAAATAAATCTAATCATGAAAATAAACTATACTACTTTTTAAAAATAATTTTATATTACTATTAAAGAATTGCTCGTTCAATTGCTTTTTTTATATTCCATGTATTGAAACTAAGGTAAAACTGCATAAAAACACCAACCAACGCATCCTTCAATATGATTAATTTTCGAATTTTCAGAGCTTTTCCATTCTTTTATGATGTATAACAGCCTACACAAATATGTTTAATCAATATCGAATGATTTCCTATTTTATTGTCAAACAAAAACGCCACAACTTTCTCATTTTCCCATTTTACTTTATTTTACATATATAAAAGGCTAAAAACTACAGATAATTATTTTTTTTTCTCTCTTTCGTGAAAATTTCAACCAATAAAAAAATTTTAGAATACTTTCAAGGCAATTTAAAATTCATAGATTAAATTTTTTCTGGTTATTTTTACTTCTTATTAATATGTATTCAAATTCAGTATTAATAACCATAGATTTGTTTAAGTTAGTTTGTAATAAGAACTTAGTAGCTCACTATAATAGTAAATGAATTTCCTCATTTTCCGATCTATTGTCATTTCCTTTCAGCGATTATCTTCAGGTAATCCTTATTTAGTCAAATGATTATCTTCTCGAAAGACATATTAATGTTTACCAATCAGGTTCATGAATGTGCGAAGAACTTTTCTTTTAAATCGGAAGACGAAATCTGTTTGCATACCTAAAGGAAAGCGAACTGGAGATATGAAATTACTAGAGTCAAAATCTGATTTTTTTTATTATAACTTAAAGAAAACTTCGTTTTTCTAGACATCCTTACAGATAGCATAAGGTTGAAAATTTCAGAAATTTCAATTCAAATTTATTTTTATGCAAGATGAATCCAATCATTTACACAGAAAATTCAATTGTTTTAGAAGATTCAATTACAAATGAATCAAAAATTTCTAAACGTAACATTTTTCCGAAGTTCAGTTTTTTATTGTAATAGAAAAGCATAGAAAAGAAATAGGAGAATATACCCAAACATAAATCTTAAACCACATTTCATCAAAAATTATTCTCCGGTCTATTAAAGTTAATGAAATAAATTTATATCATTAAATGTGTAATAATTGCAAAATTATCAAAATTTTATCGACAAAAAAAGCGCACTAATCGTAAATTATACAGACATTTATGAAAGCTTTCCCTTCGAAGCACGGATTTTCATAAAAGAAAGGACAAATAAAGAATATAGTAATGTATATAAAATTAATTTCAAACGACAGCTCGTCAAAAATTACTCTTCCATATATTGTACTCAAAAAAATGGCGCGAAAATATCAGTAATATATTTGTTAAATCTACCATGTCTCACTAAGACTTAGAAAATGTTAGGGTTTTTTTTTCCTGGGAATTAAGGCATGAAATATTATCTAAATATTTGTTATGCCTTGCTGATACCTCGACATAAGATTCTTTTTATTATCAAAAAACAGATTGTTACCATAGAGGCAGAGGAATGCTGTACTTCCATATCATTGAGCAATAAAAAAAAGCCATTAACGCACATCCAAATAAAGCCACTTTTTACTAGATTAACGCTCATGAAATTTTTTTAAAGAAATAGACTTCCTTATATGGTTTTACATGATGTTGTAACTAAATTGTAAGAATAATTTCCAAAATTTTAAATTGTGTTTTATTTATCTCATTGCAGTATAGTTTTAATCTTTTTGTTGCGATTTTTTTTATGTTTGTGAGTAATTTGAAACGTTTATTTGAGAAACCTAGCAACAAATTGTTATATGTATATTCTCCCCTTATTTTAACTGTAGGTATTTTTAAACAGGTTGTTTTAAAAAACATTTGCCGACAACAATGAATAATGTTGAGAAATATTTGCTTTGCCTTTGGCAGCGGAACTTACATTTTTTTATTAATTAAAAGGACAGTAGTAAAAGAGTTCTTTATTGTACAATGCTCTTTATTGTACAGAAAATGCTTTTGTCCTTTCAGTATTAAGGTTTCAAACATTTCTCCTAACTGCGTTTTTAAATAAGAAACCTTCCTGCGTAATCTATTCCCTTTGAAATTATTCTCTGGCACATTGTTTTGAGAAAAGGTAAATTTCTTTTAAATTGAAAACATCTTTCTGTTTACAAAATTTAATAGTAAGTTTTCTTCTACCATTGGTAGCAATAATGTAATAATTCTATACATAAATTATCTCTGATGACATTCACTATAATCTCAAAATATAAAACTTCTGAAAGATTTTAACTAAAATTTCAAAGATTTAAAAGCATTGAAAAAACTTCTTGATCTCACTTATTCGTAAATATACAAAATATAAGATTAGAAAAGCCCTTCTTAAAAAGCCATGGGAGAATACTGCTTTTTGAATATTACTTTTGGTCTGCGAACGCCGCTTTCTTATCTCTTCAGAAAGAAAAGGTAAAACCAGATCCGTGAAGGAAGAAAATATATAATCCAGTGAATATGTTTTTTTTAAAATATGGATACTAAACAGGCATTTTCATGTAAATGTATAGTGAAATGTTTGAAAGTGTAACACCAGGTTAAATGTAGTGCATGTCACTTGACAGAAAGTCAAAATGGTGCGAACCATGCTGTTAAGTCATGGTGATCTGATGACGGATTCTTAGAACCGTCATAAGACAATTGCAGTTCGAGTTTCGATTCCACCAAATATATAAAGGGTATGAAATACTAACTGCGAAAAAATTATGCTTTGACAACAATGAGCCAAACATACACTGTACTATAATCGGAAATGGTATAAAATTATCAAAATTTCAAATGAGTATTAGTTTTCAGGTATAACATCCACACAAAATGAAAAATAATTGTTGTAATCTAAAGCAAGGCAAGGAGGTATATTCAATGAAGAAAGAGGTGCATGTCACAAACAAACAATTCTGAAGTAAGGTAATAAAAAGAAAATATGTATCTATAATCTCATTAAAATAACAGCACATATAATAAAATCAAACAAATCGGGGTTTAAATATAAAAATAATTGTTTGAGAAAGGTTGTGCATTAATTTCATATAATTTAGATGAATCTGTTCTGGCATCAACTGTTTCTCAATGGTGTCATACAGTAGTTTCAAAAATAACCTGCCAGCTCAGGTATTGTTATCATTATCTGATTAAGGTTCAGGATTAGGATATCTGCTTCTAGCTGGCATTAATATAGCTTCAATCTGTGTCATTAATTTTACAAAATAAAAGAACCACCACAACAACGATGTATTATTCTGGAAAATCAGCGCATCGTCCAAAAGAGTACAACTAAGCTCTTCTTCATGAGATAGAAAGAAAAAAAGGTTTCAGTGATATAACAACTAACTTCAAGCCAGAACTGAAACTTAATCTGAAAAGCCAAAAAAACTCTGTGGAGAAATGAAAACAAAAAATCATCTACAAAATTTTGTGAGATTCGACACCTTCTCGCTTTATTTTTATATCTTTCGGCTTCATTTATTTTTAAAGATTTAATAATCTTTCCCATTTTTCTTGAGTATTAGAATTAAGAATTGAAAGAATCACGGAGACGGATTCAGATTCAATTAACTTCACACTCACTTTTGGCTTCCGCCCAAACCATGAAGAAAACATTGATATCTATTTTATTTACGATATTCAGAAAGGGCAATTAATGTTCTTCTCGATTCTTTTTCTTACTTAATGGGTGAAATAATTAATCCGTTCCTGAAAGTTGTAGTTTTCTAGTTATATTGTACACAACTGTTTTCAAGTTTATGTATTACATACCAAGTAAAACACAAGAATTTGTATTTCTGAATCTTTTACAATTTTTCCACCTCTTCGAGACATTAAATATTCAAAAATCAAGCAATATTCTGTCATGTACCAGTAATTGATCAAAGTTAGCTCATTTGGTAAAAAAAAGATATGGATCATTAAAAAAGCATTGTTAGAATATTTATTTAGAAGATTCATCCATGCAGTTTTAGAAGCTTTGATATATGCATGAAAATAAGCTTACTAACTAATGCTGCTTCATATATTAAAGATAAAAATAATCAATATTTTTACATATACTTAGCCAAATTTTTCTATTCTTTCAGAATATGGATTTGTTATTAACATCAATTTCACTATTTTGAACTACTCTAAAGTTCTCAAGAAGAAAAATCAATTTTCATAATTATCAAAAATGATTCGTTTGATTTATGCAAGTATGCATTATGAGAATATTTAATTAGAAAATTCATAAATGTAGTTTTAGAAGCTTTGATATATACATGAAAATAAGCTTACTAACTAATGTTGCTTCATATATTAAAAATAAAAAATAATCAATATTTTTATATGTACCTAGCCATATTATTCCATTCTTTCAGAATATGGATTCGTTATTAACATAAGTGTCCCTAATTTAAACCACTCTAAAGTTCGCAAGAAAAAAACTTATTTTCATAATTTTAAAAAATGATCCGTTTTATTTTTGCAAAGTCTTTTTAGGTTAAAAAGAGAGCGCGATGAAGTGGATGCACTTTGGTGGTTCTATTTTTCTTTATTATGAAAGGAAAGCCACATTATTATTGTAGATACCGTAGATATCTTTAAAGTCATTAGTTAGATGGGTTTAGAAGTTTGTGAAAATTCCTTAAAAAGATAAATGCATCTTTTTGATATAATTTATGATTATTTACTATCTGAAGACTTTTATGGGAAAGTAATATAATAAAAACGAACAATGAAAAATACAAATTGCTTTTAAAATACATTTTCACATCAGTCATTAAGAGTGTATGCTGTATCATTATCATTAAAATGTAAAATTCTATTCTTTGGTGAAATGCCCGATTATTCCATAAAATAATGTAAAAGTCATTTATAATCGGTAATAAATTAATTATTCCATTCATTAATTATTTTTATATAAATTAACTAATAATAGAAAGTTAAATTGTATATAAGAACTTACTATTTTCAAGGAAAAATAAAATCTTCTTAATATCTTAAATATTCTGTACCAGAAGAAAAAGAGAGCGCGAAAGAAAGAGCAAGAAAACCATTTTCTTAAATTTAATTAACAGAGCATTATTATGTGTTTTACGCTAAATACATTTATTATTTTTCTTGAATAAATTTTCATAATTACGTTTCTTGTATAAGATTGCATAATTAAGATTCTTCCTTAAGTTTTGTAATTGTGCCTCTTGCATTAAATTTCAGCAATTCGTTATCGTCATTAGATATGCTAATTTGCATAGTTACATTTCTTGTAACCTCCGTTAATAAATAAAATAAGTTAATTATTTAATTAGCATATCATACTCGTTATATATGCTATTATAAACATTTTATACAGTTGGAATTCTTGTCTTAATGACATTTCCATAACATTTTAATAAAAGTGATGAGAAACTTATCACAGCGAAAAAAATCTCTCCCTTTGATCAATTCCTCCAAACAGATAACAAATAACAAATTTAAGAGACTCAACAAGTTTCATTATCACCGAATGCCAATATCACATTTACATTATTTTGACCTTAAATCTATGTTCTCTTTCACAACAAGCGTGTTGAGTCACCCTTCACACAATCGCCTGAATGGAAAGGTAAAAACTGCTGACTTGCTGGAGATTCAATAACTCATTGTTATTTTTGCTAATCCTAAGCAAACAACTATTTCTGAAGCAACAAATACAGCACAGCTGTAAGAAAATTATTGCGAGTAAAATAATTAGATTGTCTTTGTTAGTTGAAAAGTGTTAGCTATAATGACATTGATTGCAAAAGATTGCTCCAAATTATTTCAGAAACTCTGCATGTAAATAAAACGGTAATTTAAAACTGATTTTTATAGCTTCTCTTATTTGAATTTAAGTATTTCTGCATTAATTGTTTAATGACCTTTAAACTAAAATGTGGAAATACTTTTTTAATAGCCATACTAATTTTAGATAAAATAAGCTAACTAAACAATTGGCTGAAATTTAAACAGTGATGGAACAGTAATTGTCTCTTTTTATCACTTTGGGGAGATTTTACATAATTTACTAATTTTATCACACCTTTCATAATGTTTACAGCTGGCTGCAAATTATCTTATAAAATGCGCCTTTTTCAAAATTTCGGGCAATAAATGTTTCACATAGTAAAACGTTCCAGAAATGGCTGTTTTCATCTAAAAATTTCAAATATATTAAGTGACAGTTTTGAACCAAATTACGAAAAAATGTTCTCTATGAGTCTGGAATACGTGCACTGAATTGTAAGAAAAAAAATATTGAAAAGGTAGTAATTTAAATCGATTTAAATGATATAGTTCAGTGCTCTAAAAAACAGAAAATATTTGAAAATATCTCTTTCTTTCTGCACTGTATCAGAAAAGCATTAAAAATGCAAGTAATCCCTTCAATCTAATTCCAATCATCCATTTACACAACTAACTTCATTAGAGTCTTCAATGATTAAGATATTTATTTCTGTTTTTATGCAAAGTAAAGCTTTCCACCAAAAAATATAAAATAAAAAGGCGCTTTTGTGACAGAATTTTTAAGTATTTTGTTAAGTGTAGGCCTGTTCTTTTTTATCACAAATAGATGTCACGGTCAATACAATTAATTGATTATTATTAAAAATAACAGCGGTTAGTATTAATAATAACTAATAATTATTCATATTAATAGGTCATTTAATTTGTATTGTTAATAATTATTTAGTCATTAATTATTTTATTAATTATTATTAATTTACTATCATTACTTTATTATTATTATAATTACTTTATTGTAAATAATTATCGATTTTAGTGCGAGTAATATCAGAAACTAACGTGAAGAAAAGAACTCACTATCAAATTGTTACATATCTTCCACTATTTGTTGTTTTTTTCAAACATAAAACAGGTGAACTATTCTCTTGTTACTTTAATCTATAAAATATTTTTTTGCCATGATTACGAAATATAATGCCAAATACACGCGAAAGTATGCAGTCAAAAAAGAAATAGATCTCGGTAACTCAGACAAAAATGTCAAGTGTTGGTTACAACGAACATTCGAAATCGAAGATTTAGTTTTATCTCTAACAATCATCGTTTTCTTGTTTTGAAAGGAGAGCTTTTCCGCCTCAGTCTCAACAACTGGCATTACAATTTAAAGAAGCAAACAGATGTTTTTTTCCCTCCTAGACGAACTCATAGTACTCTTGAGAATATACTTTATGAGAAAAGATTTGCCAGACTTTTGTCATAATCATTCTCCAAAAGAAAAGCGTTTGTATTTTGCTCAAGAGAGAGTGCAATTGGATTCGCAGACATCACTGTTTCGATGCATTTGTTGGTTTTATGCTTTATAGTAAAACGAAATATGATACCATGTTGACAATGAAATATAAAGCAGTAAATTATTTACGGCAAAGATTAGCGCGTATTGGTGTAGGTTGTTGTGCAGTCAATATCGACAATTTTCAATTCTCTGTGATAATATCTTGAAACTTTATTCAGAGTTTTGAGAATAAATATTGGATCAGGAAAGAATGAATAAAATGCGCAAACATCTATATATGTATGTATTTCTTTTCCGAATACAAAAGAATTATTGGTATTATATCTCAAAGAAATCCAATAGAGAAATCCGATGTTTAGCATTTAATATCACTGAGAGAGTTGTTTATAGAAAAAGTTATCGTATCATGCAGCTAGGAATGTTGATATGTAAAGATGATATCCACATATTTCCCGTCAATATTGAAATAGGTTACAAAGACAAAATAGAGAAACATAGTATATATTTATTTAGAAAGTTATTGAGACTTATTAAATCATCGTGCAGATACTAATAAATAATATAATTTCTTATAAATATTGTTTTTATCTAAACTCAAATGGAGCACCTTGAAAATATATATAAAATGCAGTGTGTCCACAAGAGGCCTAGATAGTTAAGTATCTTAGTAACATGAGTCAGATTAAGAGGGTTGTGAGTTCTATTATGACAGTGCAAATTATTTGAATTAAAAATTGGCAGACCTATGTGAACTTTAGCCACAAATTGAAACAAATGTGGAACAGTTTTCACTTAGCTTTATCTCAAATGCAGACTACCTACATACATTAAACTTAAATCAGTCCCTAGTTCAAGGACTTGAATAAATGGTTTAATTAACCATGATCAAAAATGCTTTCAAAATTGCTAAATATTAGATACAAAATTTTCTAAAAGTGTTTTAAATAATAAATACTGTCTGCGAATAATGTAAATGGCTTGAGAAATCAAAAAAGTTGCATTACCACAAAGGTCAGTCGAATACCATTTTAAAAGTATTCAGTAGTTTGATTTTTCTTGTAGATAGTATAATTTTTCATCAGAATACCATTTAAGTTTTCGATCAATATTCGCTAAAAAAAATAAAATACGTATTTTTAGACTGTTTAGCTTTATGTTATGTATTTAAGTCTATTTTTATAATACTGAAAATGTAATTTCATATTATTTTTGAATATTGTAAAGCCAATTTTCTCTTCAAATGCTGGAATATGGAAATGAATAAACTTGAAAAAATAAACCTTTTTTAAAGGCAATATAAGCTATTTTAATATTCTTTAAATCTTATCCTCAGCTTCATGATTTTAAAATAGATAGGAAAAATCTGAACTATCTAGCATTTTTAATCCAAAGAAATTTTTCAAACTCATTGCATAAAAGAGGTATTTCTTTAAAAAAACAAAATATTGGAACAGCTTTCTTCAAAGAAAAGTTATAGAGTAGCTTGAAAATAGATCTTCTTTTATAATTCAAAAAAATCTCTTCGAACCTTTTCTGTGATGCTTCCCACCGACCAAACTGAAAACTGTCCTTTAAAGTTTCTTATCATTACTACCCCTTCCCCACTGGAAACCTTATTAATATTATGTTGGTTCCAGAATTTTAATGATCTGACGAATCTGTTGAGTTATGTTTCAAAACATGAATTTAAAAATTCTTTGAACATGAAACTCAATGCTTCAATTTAATTGCAGCCGCAAGCAGAATTAAAGTTTATGTCAAAGACAAGATAAAACAAAGCCAACGGTTTCTTAATTCTTTGGAAGAAAGTAGGCGGTTAAATAATGCTACCCTTAAGGAAAAGAATAAGACTGACATTTGTACCTTGGGATAAAGGCTTCTTTAATCGCTTGTTACAAATATTGTTATTTCTTAGTTTAAGAAGCTTGTAAAATCGAAGCCGTAGGCACAATAGAAAATTCAAATACTTTTCTATCAAGCATAAAATGAAAGATTCTTTAAAACGGAATTTAGTTCTGCAACCAAAATTATTATTTTAATGTAAATTTCGAAAGCCGCTTTTATTATAAACTCTTTACATGTATTTATTATATCGTGGGTTGATTTGCTGATTTAGACAATAAAGGTACTGTTTTGAATCTACTCTTGGTTAATGGGAACTTGAATCTGCAAATCATTCTTCGGAATTCCACACCACAACAACCGGATAATGACACACAGGACAGATCAGGTATTGGATATTATTATATCAATATGTAGGGGCGGATCTTGCATTAAATAATATAAAAAAACTATCGATTCTTTTATCTCAATTTTTAACTCAAGGCCATTGTGTCTCCGCTACATCATATAAATGTCAGTTCAACTAAATGCAATATTTTATTCAAAATGTTACTTAAGGAATAAATATTATATTTCACCTTTGGCTCTTGTAAACAATCTAAGCCAAGATTTTGCTAACCAGTAACCATGTCTTAACTACCTAATAGAGCGTGCCACCAATGGAAATATTTAAAATATTTTCTTCAGAATTCAAATGAAATTTCGTCCAGTTTTTCTCTCAGAAACAATATAAGTTTTAAAAATCAGACTCATGGGGCTTTTTGATCATATATATTTGCAATATTTTATTTCATCTAACAAAAAGAAAAAAAGAAATTAACTACGCTCTGTTTACTGCATTTTCTCTTATTTTTAAATTGAAGGTAATTCTGTAATACCAGAAAAAGAAAGTTTTTTTTTCCATAAAATGTCATGAAATTTAACTGTCCATTCGTAAAAGTACACATCAAATAAAAGACTCTAATTCAGTGGTATTAAATTTTAGAACAGAAGATTGATAAGATAAAACAAATAACTCGAATTAGTCTTTGTTTTGATAATGAATCAAATGAAAATAATCATGTTCAATGAAGGCGAAAGAAAACCTAATGAATGAAAAAGTAAAGAAATCGCCTTAATAAGGGTTCATTATCCTATGACAATGATCCTTAGGTTCTATAGTCAAAATGCAAATTTAGGTTTACCTGACTAATTTAGTTGCCACAATGAGACATCACCAGTCCCTTGATGCGAAACTAAAAAAAAATATCCCAGTTTCAATAAAATTAATTTTCTTCTTGATATCATTAGATTCATTTTCATCCCTTTTCATCCAATGCTATATTTAGGATTTGCGTTTTGACGATTAATGCATTTAAAATTCAGTTCCATTTATCGTTATTAGAAATATAAATTTGGCAAATGACAATGAATTATATTTTTAAAAAATAAAAAAAAATATCATAAACGTTTATGCATTGAAACAAAATATGCAAATTGTTATAAACGGAAGTAATCATAAAAAAAATAATTATGGATTTAAAATCTCATAAAACATAAAATTTATGCTTTATTTTATTATACATTCATTTCTTAAGCATTGATGGACAATTCAAAATGCCATTCTAGTGTACCTTTCAACAAGTGGTAATTCAACAGTTTTTTTTTCTTTCTGTAGACAAATTTCATTGATTTTAAATTGCATATCCTTAGAAATATATTTTAGAAGATTAGGGCTGTCTTAGAAATTTAGAAATATATTCTTTTCAATGATGAAAAAGCAGTGTTCTGGTGGAAGTCTCGGTTTCAGAATCGGTGAGCCATGGGTTCGAGACCCAAATCTATCCAAAATCTTCTTGTAAGTGTAATTGATGTAAATTTCCTCTATTCACATAACTCCCATTTAAATGGTGTGGAAATCTGAAGAAGGTATTGTTAGCTCAGATACCACCCGATTATCATCCTGCCGAAGTCAAACTTTAATAAATACTGGTTTTTAATATTTCCCTAGAGGGGCGCGATGGCCTGGTGGTAAGGCTCGGCCTCGGAAGGTTTCAGATTCAAGACCCGATACCTCCGAAGAACCGTCGTGTAAGCGTGTATGGTGCAAGTTAAATCTGTCAGGGCCAAACGTCCTTCCGCTGGTGTGGTGTGGAAGTTTGGAGAATCGGGATGCCAGCTCAGACGTCGTCCTCGTCATATGACCGCTGCTCAAAATTACGAAGTCCCTACTGTTACTGTTGTTAATAGCGCTATTGTTAAAACGGTACGTTAATATAACTAAACTAACATTTCCCTAAGAATGTTTTTCGATTGCATGATTCTGGTTATTCTAGTCAATGTAATATGAAAATGATAAAAGGAATTCTGCAGAATAATAATATTAAATATTACTGATCTCTTCAAATCAGTAAAGTAATCAACTACTACCTTTTTTATTTCTTTACTCCCACATTTCTTAACTGACATCGAAAAATGACCTCTACTGTATCAAAATGTCTTATTTCCAACAAATTACCCAAAACAACATAAAATACGACGATGATCATATTTTTTTTCCCATCTTATGATGCGGGTTTTCATCCTGGGGTGTCATTCCCGGCTGAATAATAATAAAAAAATGGAAAAAAAGCTAGTGGAGTAAGAATCCAGAAGCGGAAGATTAGGGCTATTAATTGGTAATTCTCTCTTCCGGAAGATTGGTACGAAAGCAGAGGAAAGAATCTCGAAAAAAGATTCTTAGATTCTTGCTCTCTCTCTCACTCTCTTACTCTCTGATCGCAAGTAGTATGTTTTTGCTTTTAGCTCTTTGCCGAAATGTTTTCGAACTCATATGAAAAAGAAAAATATCAGTATCTGACTGTCCTCAATAGCAATGTTTTCGACGACTGTCACTTGAGATTTCTGAAAGAGAATTTCAAAGTAGGTTTTTTTGTGGGGGGGGGGCGGAAATGCAAGTAGGTGGCCGCCAAATGGTCATAAAAGCATTTTTATGTTGAATTTAAATCCCATTAAACTGGAGTCTCTTAAAACCAATCAATTTCTGGGAATGTTTAGTTATAAGTATCAAAAAGCGTCTTTTGGAGTTCTCCATTAGTAATTTCTGTTCTTCATCTTTCCACTCCTTTACACTAGTTACAATTATTCTACACTACTTATTGATATTAATTGTCTTAATTATTCTAACAATTAAATGCTTCAGATTTGAATTCGGTAACTTTTGAAATTATTCTAATAAAAATTAATAATTATAATACACTCATGTTCATAAATTAAGGATAATTCAGAGTCACGTGGAAATCGAACTCTAAAATATATATATCACCAGTAAAATGACTACAGAGAACTTGAAAAATCATATGCAAATTGCAGGAAGTCACCAGATGACACCGATAGTACGTCACAATGACGAGAGTGTAAGAGAGTAATGCATAAGGAATACAGGCAAAGAAGTAAAATTGTTCGCAAGCGCTTTATAAGCCTTTCAAGGCAATAAACGCATAGTTATGACACAAAGGACACATTTGGATGATTTTTTACGTGGTAGAATTATCGGCCATCTGGAATGTGAGTGTACCAGCTGGAAGTATCCGAGGAACTTGGAATCGCCCAGAATCATCTCCAGGCTTTGGCAACGATTCCAAGATGATGGTAATATGAGTAGATGTTACATTACAGGTCGCCCCCGAGTTACAATGCCGAATGAGGACCGGTATTTGGCAGTTACTGCCAAAAGAAATAGACGGAGCACATCATCAGACCTGTCTCGTCAGCTCTCTTCGGCCACTGGTACGACAGTTTCAAGGCAGACCGTGTACAGATGCTTAGGGTCTGTAGATTAGTCTATATGCTCATAGGCCTATTAGATGTGTTCCACTTACTGCAACTCACTGTTGCCTGCGGTTAGCCTGGTGTAGAGAGCATGCATTGTGGACACCGCAACAGTGAGCTTTTGTGATGTTTTCCGACGAGTCCAGGTTAAGCTTGCAGTCTGATTCTAGCCGGACTTTCATGTGGAGAGCGCCAGGTACCGGTTAGTTTTTACCCCAGGTGCTCGTTTGGGGAGGAATTATTCTGGGTTCCAGAACTGACCTGCATGTTCAAATTGGAACCATGACAGGCCAAATCTACCGGGACGTCATTCTGGAACAACATGTACGTTTGTTTCGGGGCGCCATGGGGATAGATTTCGTGTTTATGAATAACAACTCCCGTCCTCACCGTGCAAACATCGTAAACGAATGCCCTCGATCGGAGGATATCACCCATATGGACTCGCTAGAATTCTCACCGGACTTGAATCCAGTAGAACATGTGTGGGACATGCTTGGACGATGAATTGCAGCCCGTCAACTACCTCCTACATGTCTACTGGAATTTCAGAGAGCATTGCTTGATGAGTGATGTAATATTCCCCAAGATCAGATCGATAATGTGATACTCAGCATACCCAGGCGTTATACATACTGTATTGCATCGTCTGGGAGACATACTATGTATTTACCATCATAACAACCATGTAATATTGGTTTTTGTAAATATAGTTTTTTTTCATTTGCTCCAGGGAGCAAAAAATCGCAATTTTTATTAATGATATCCAACATATAGCATCTTTTTTGCTCTTTACTTTTGTTGAATAAATAGACTTTGCAAAAAAGTCAAATTTGTTTTGCCTCTGACTCTTTCTTTTACTGAACTTGCATTATCCTTAATTTATGGACATAGGTGTAAATGAATTGATAAATAAAATAATTCTCTCTTATCTAACCATGTGCTAAAGAAAAACTCAATAACTTGAAGACTGTTACATACTCATTTAAATTAATAATAGCATCTCTTTTTGGTGTGGTTGTCTTCAAAATTTTTTCCTTAATATGAAATTAACGTTTTCATATTATTTAATGGATAAATAATTCAGTCGATTTCTAAAAATGAACTCATTAGATGCAATACATATTAATTATAAAGAAAATGTACAAAATGTAATAAATACTGTATAGAAAGATAAATTCATCATATTGGATGGTTAATACCATTAAACAAAACGGGCTCAACTGGCTCAGCTGCACTCTATCGCCAACGTTCTTATTTATGTTAATAATTATTAATTGTTCAAAAAATTGACAGGAATAGATTTCTTATTTACGGTATTAAAACAAATGTAATGAAACTCGAAAATAGAAATTGTTACTAACTAAGAATTAAGTCTGGTAATTGTTAAAAGCTATTTTCTTTCGTCCTTTAATGTGGAATGCATCCATGTGCTATTTTGCTATGTGCTAATGTGCTATTTTGCATCCATAGAAAAGATTAAGTATAAAGAATGTTCCTCTTTTAAATTTCCTGGCTGCTAAATGAAGATTTTGAAAGCTTCTTTGTTTCAAAAATTAAAACTATAGCTCAAAGAATTCACTAAAAGTGGTGAGGAAAAAAGAAGGTTTTTATAAGGCTCTTTTAGAAAATTCGTTTAAACATAAAAACCAGGCAAAAGTTTTCACTTGAATATAGTTCAGATGCTTTATGTAAAATATTTTTTTTGAAGAAAAAGAAGAAGAAAAGATTTCCGAAATTAATTTTAAAAATACCATGAAACGCCAACCTTCTGATTTCATCTGACCAGGGTTCAAAATTAAGAGGTCCGCCCTAATGTTACTTTCAACCGGGACGATGATATAACTATAATAAACCGATTAAGATTTCGAAATCATTATTGCAAGCGGTATTTTGGATAAATACGTTTTGCTTTAAAAGAACCTTTGTACCTAGTGGCTCTTGGTACACCTTCCTTTAGTAAAAATGACAACAAAAGACGGATATTTGTATATGCATACAATCTTTTGTTTTTACAAATAACTTAGCACATTATTTTATTTTATTATTATTATTTTAGAGACGCTGTCAGTTAATCCTTGATTCTTGAATATGAATATTTTTTTTAATTTATATGTACTTTCTTACTAACAAAATACTTATATTTGCAAATTTTAGATTAAAAAACTATTTCAATTATTTATAATTTTCACTTCATTTGAGAGGATAGGAGGTCAGCAATCTTTCATTCTTACAGAATTGTTTCTAAAATTCTGTTTATCACTATAATACTTTAGGGAACCAAAGACAGCAACATATGAATGTGTTCTGAAAATTGAAACTAAAATGTGTTTTACCTATATGTAATTAAAACGATTATTTTTTTGCTTAAAATTTTAAAAAATACATTGTGATGAAATATTATTGTGCTTCAATTATAACCGATAACAAACTACAATTAAAATAACATCAATTTTAAAATAATTGTAATCTATATATTTCAAACAAATAGAAAAACCAAAGAACCACTCCCCCATCCCATATCAATCATTCGATTTGTCAATTGTTATTTCATGTGAAAGATTATGTCCTCTAAATATTTCATTAATGATCTTCCGTCCCCTACTATCCTTCAGTTTCGAAAATAAAGCTTTGGCGTATCCTCAGTCTAAAAAATGGATGCAAGGTAGAAAGGATTAATCCTTCTATGGTCCTGGCCAATGCAAATCCTAAATCCTTCTTCTCTTCCCAACTTTAAAAACCAATTTTTTTTTTTTTTTTTTTTTTTTTGTCGATTTTAATTGAACCTTATATAAATAAGCAGCAAATTTTGAAACTGAAATAGCAAATTGTTTCCGAATTTTAGAAGAATTGAATTTCAATATATCTCGTATGGAAAAAAAATTACAACTAGAATTTCAAAGTAATTTTAAACAAGATTGTAAAAAAAAATGACAGTAGTTTTTTACAGGGTCTAAATAGTATATAATAATAGGACCGGGAATTTTTCTAAAATTATAAAGCACTATTATTTTTAATTAAAAATAATATAATTCTTTAAAATAGTAATTAATTGGGAACATATCTAGAATAATGTTCAAAAATTTAACATTCATACTTGATTCTAATTTGAATAAATTTTACTAAACAGGCTTTATAAATAAATGAAAGCTTAAATTTAAATGATTTTGAAAATCGTAGAAATATTCTAATGGCCTCCTAAAGCTGTGGGGCTCCCAGAATTGGATTTATGGATTTTAATAATGCAAAAGCCAAATCTGGCCATACTGTGTTAGATATAGGTTGTGGGGCCTCTAAGCAACTAAATACTTTGGCCAATTTAATAATCTGACCTTTAGTTGAAACGATCTCGCTAATTTTATCTGACAGTTTGTGCTTATAACTTACCAATCAGAATACTCTATGTTTATCGTGCCAGTATAGTTTAAAATAATACTTTCTGCTCTTGAGATAAGATTAAGATACTAGTTCCTCAAAGTTTGTTGACATAGCTAAATTAATAACCAGCCGTCTTCATATTAATAGAATTATTAAAAAAAATATGTGAAAGATACGTGATTTGAAGCATTCTTGTATTTGAACTATTTTTCTTTCCTCGAACAATATGCTGGAACCCCAAATATTTTATAATATATTTAACTTTTATGAGTAATAAAATATATACTTCATCAAAAATAAGAATAATATATAACTCTTAATGAAATTTTTGTTGCTGAATTTTTGCAGAAACTCTGTAGAAATTCAGTGAATATGACGTTACATTTATTTTCATACTAGTATTTTTAGCTGATTTTTTTTAGTCTACCTTTATTAAAATTGAAGCTCAAAAAGTATGTGGATCAGAAATCGACAGAAGTCCAAATATATCAAGTTTTAAATTGAATGTCTGTTCGTTACTTGATGACTCAACATTTTCTGATAATTTTTTGTTTCATGCAAGTGAGCGTGCTTTAATTTGCAGTGCTGGAGATTGAAAAAAAGTAAGTCGAAAAAGTTTTTCTTGAAGTACAAATTTTATCTTTTACTTAATTTTATTATTTTATTTTGTAACAGGCATGTTATTTAAAAAGCGCGTATACGTATGTTATCAAAGAAAACTTAATAAGAGTTGCAATTATGCATTGAAAGGATCTTATGCAGCAGCGCAAGAGCTGCAGGCAAGATGAAAATCAAAATTCTGCCACTTTTCATAAGATTCGGCTCAAAAACATTAGAAAGTCATTTTAATCAGGAAATTAATTTAGTCATTTTAATCAGTGTTAAAAGAATATTTATAAGCAGAATGTGATCCCAATCAACGATGAATTAAGAGTGAATTAAGCAAAGAATCCAGATTCTTTAAGATATTGATTTTAATATTATGTAATGTTCCTGAAGGAAAATAAAAACAAGAAAGAAATCAGGCAAAAGATTTTAAGACATTTAATAAAAGACAATATCATTATCTCAATCTAATCATTGACTTTAGAGAAGAATTATGAAAAGTGATAGTCATATAGATCAAAAAATAAAACCATGCATTGATGCCTTATTGCTAATGGATTTTCAAGTTAATTCAGTTTTTATATTATAAGACTTATTCTTTTAAATTAAACTTCAGAAACAATTATTAAATAATATAATATTGTCGTAATTAAATAAATCTCAGTTACTTTCTTTTTGTTCGATAAAATAGAGACTCCGTCCCTTATTTTTGGTTGCTGAATAGATTAAAAATGGGTTGCTTTTATTCAAAAGTATTTTCCATTAGTTTCCTCTATATTCTTAAAGATTACAATGCAAAAATCTGTGATTCTCAACATTTCATTTGTATTGATATTAATAAATATTTTAGGTTCAAAAACAGATGTATTTATCCAGCGAAAGAAATAACATCACTTTTTTAGCACCGAACAAAACATTAATAGATTGTGAGCTGGAGCCTTTTAGCTATGTTAGTACGTTCGGTGGGGAAATCTAGTTTTCTTTTGGCATTAGTCTCCCGCTTTCTACATTTGTCCTATTCAGCACTGATCCTAGTCTCCCGCCGTCAAAATGTTAGCTAAACGTGAATGGTGATCACACCAGCTGATAACAGGTTTCCTGTTCAAGTCATGTCAGTTAACAGTGACAAGCAAAACAACATTGTGACAAAGTTTTAGTGTCACATGATTTAACCAGAAAGATGCACAAGAAATAAATATCACTAAGTCAATCTTAAAAGCCAGAAATGCCTCAAAGTTTTAAAATATACAGAGTGTCCATTCCAAAAGTAGCCTAATATTTAATTTCTAAGCTATTAGAGATAGGCGTATGCTTCCAAGAGGAAAAATGCTCTAAATTACGTAAATATTATATTTCTATTGTTGTATGAGCCAGTATATGTAATATATTTCTAAAAAAACCTTCGATTTCAAAATTTTTACATAGATTCCTAATTTCGAAAAATTATATTTAATAAAATATTTTAGATAAACTAATCTTTTAAATAAAAAATTTCTGCCTTTCCAATGATTAAAATTGGCTAAGTTATGAAGCTATGAATATTACAATATTATATCATCCTAATCACCGCCTTGATAGATAATTGCCAATCTGTCAAGGACATTTTATTAATGTGATTAAAAGAACAGGGGTAGTGTATAAGAATTAAGATTTCTTAATTTTTTCATTAATTCATTTATAAGCTCAAACAACATAAAATATAATTTTTAGGATTAGTTAGAGAATTTTTGCAATTTTTATATTCCTGTATTTAATAGTCGTGATTAAAGTGGACAGTCTTTATAGAAGATTAGCTTGGGCAGTACTGGTCTTTGTGCCATAAAAAAAAAATCAATCCATCTATAGAAGGCATGAGAAACAAGCTAATATTTTCGTTGAATTTTTATTAACATTTCTCTAGAAATACGACTTAAATTTAATATGAAAGCTTCAGCAAGTCAACAGCCATGACGCTTTTTTTCCAACAAATACCTGAACCAAAAAGAAAGATTTAATTATTGCGAAAGTATTTAATTAAGCAAAATTTATAAAGGGAAAGTTTTTCAGAAGTTTTTATGGTTGATTTCCGAAATTAAAAAGAAAAAGAGATAGATATATACCAGATTTAAAATAATCAAAATAAAACTCCTAATAAATGCCAAGAAGCAAAAATATAAAGAAAAAATATTAAAATTAAAACAAGCTCCTTTTTATACTTTCTTTTTTCCTCTCTCGGAACATTTTATAATTTTCCATCAATTTTCTAATAACTGCAACCTAGATATTTTTGAAGAAGTATTCATCTGAAAAATGTTATTAATTTTTGTTCATATTTTTCACTCATAAATATGTATTTGATGAGAATTTAATTTATTTTTTATGAATCCAGATTACTTCCCTGTACCTTAAACATAAAAAGTCAAAATCTTTAGAACAAACTCAAGCATAGCCTTGCATTCCGTGAACCCTTAAAACATTGCGCTTAATTTTATTAGCCAACAAATTAATTGATTTGCGCACTGAACCTTCCCTTCTTGAATGCGTTTTTAATTAATAGTTTCACTTGGTTCTAAGAATCAGAATTCTTGTCCTTTGAAGTATTTTTTTCATTCATTAAATTTTCTTTTAAAAGGAGAAAATGCATACATATTTACTGCATTATAAATATTATGCTTTTCAAAAAATATTTTAGTACAGATTACATTTTTACATGAATCAATTGCTTATTACAATTGATTTCATAATTGTTTTAATGTAAAATTTAAATGAAATTTAGCAATCTTTAGTCGTATAAGGATTAATAAACTTATTACTTCGGTAATGCTACTGAAACCCAAAAACGATAGCAATAAGAAAAGATACAAATAATTTATTTTTACACATTTATATGCATTATGTGCGTAAAATAGGAATTTTGCAATCGGTTTTTCGCTCATGACTTGATTGTGTTTTGAAATTTTGTATACTAGTTTGTATACTATGCGACAATGTAATACTTGGATGTTTTCAGAATTTAGTTATCAATTATTTAAATTATATTTTGTTTCCATAAAAGTGTCCATACTTAATAGTGAGATTTTTATAATTGTTAAGTATTTCTATAATTGTTATAATAATAAATTATAAATTAAAAACTAAAAACTAAATGTAGAAAAGAATTTAAAATCAAAAAGTTCTATTTTTCAGTATACTAATATAAATATTTTTGAAAAACCTGTTTTTATTAAATTTATTACAATAGTTTATACAGGGAAATCGAATTGGCTATAGTCATTGTGAAAGTTTAAATCTGAAATGGTTTTTCTTTTAAAAATAAAATAATTATAATTAAAAAAAATCAGTTTGAACAAATATATGTATATTTATCAATATACCATGGGACATACAGCTATTGTATTTAAAAATATAATAGTTAATATATTTTGTAGTTATATACTTCTGCTCTCAGCATGATCAAATTTCAAGTTATTTCTTTTTATCTTTTTTTTAGTCTCAAATTTTTAAACATGCTTTTTATGAGTTATAGTGCGATTGATGATAAATTTAAAATAAACGCAATAAAATAATATAAAATTTGATTTTCTCTTACTGTTTGTAAAACAATAAACAACATACATGATCAGTTAACAATTTTTCTGAAAGTTAAGCGTTTGTAATACAGAATAAGATCATATATTTATCCGACTATTTTATTTTTATAAATTGTCAAGTATTATATTGTAAAAACAGGATAATTAAAATTAGTATCCATATTTATATGGTAAAATTAGTATCCATATGTATTTGGTAAAATTAGTATCCATATATATTTTATAAAATTAGTATCCATATGTATTTTATAAAATTATTATCCATATGTATTTGGTTTGTTGAGATTTAATGAGCTTATCCTTATTTAAATGAAACCAAAAGTGAAGCTACAACTTATTAAATTTGCTTCATTTTATTTTTAAATTTCGGGAAACTTTACATTGGGAAAGAGGAAGATATACAAAAATTTATTTACAGACATATATTTTGGTGTTATTCTGGTTAGTTAATGAAAAAAAAAACACTCTAACACATATTTTCCCTTCAAAACCTTTTTTAATTAATTCCGTGTAATAACGAAACAAGAAAATAATGGATCAAATTCCAGTAGAATAAATCTACTTTGTGAGAATCTATTCATATTGATCTACTAATTTTTAGAGTTTCTTAAAAAAGGATAATGTTTCTTACTCTCCAGATACGTTTGCATCATAAAAAGAATTTTCTCGCATAGATAAATTTTGCCACCAGAACACATTTTAATTGACACTGCTCCTGTAAGTGATTTGGAAATGAGCAAATGGTGGACCGAAGTCCAACAGAACACGGTAAAGAAGGAAGAAAATTGTACCAGGAATAAAAAGGGTTGTTCAGCTAATATGGCTGTACTCAAAATCGATTATGTCTCCCTGTGGGATTAATAAACTAAGCTACGACCATTAGTACATTCAGGAACATCGCATTTGCGAGAGATATGATGAAGTAAGAATTCCGTTTTCGTTAACTTAACGTCGGAATTGAACGACTGACTTTATGATCAGTTGATGCTTATCAAAGCATTTAGCAATGTGAAGAATTTCTTTCTTTTTTTAACTATTAAAGTCATTGAGAAAAGCGACTTGGATAATTATTTTGAAGCCTAGTGCGTATATTTTTAGGGAGATATCTTAGATTAGTTAGTTAGTTAAGATAGTTAAAGCTTTTTGTTGTTTTAGAAAATGAATTTAAATAAAATCTATTTTTAACAAATAGTTATATTCAAAAGGGCTGCAATGGCCTCATGGTAAAATCTCGACTTCAGAACGGGATGTCCCTATTCGCCAAAAATATGTCATATGCAAACCTATTTCCCCTTTTAATCAAACATCGAGGGTCAAATTCCTCGATGTCTGCTCAGCTGCCATCCTCGTCATCTGGCGACAGTTTGGAATCACGATATCTCAAAAGGTCCATGATGGCCTCAGGATAATATCTCAATTTTATATTTTCGCATCGATTTCACTAATTACGATTCATATATGTAAGCCTGGTGCATGTTAAATTTGATATCAAGTGTTGGACGGTTGTTTGAAAAGTGGAGTGCGAACTCGGGTGTCGTCCACGTCATCTGATCATCGAAAGAGGTGATTTCTAGAATAAGCCTCATGTTATTGTTAATCAGGGCATTAATGAAGCTAAATTAAGAGCAATTAATAAAGCCGGTGGGATTATAAAGCATTTCAAAAGAAATGCAATTAATCCCATTTCAGTGAATGATAGAAATACTTAGAAATTTATTTCATCTTGATTGGAAAACCATATTAAGAGAAATGGTTAATAGGAAGACTTTTTTATGAACACACTGCAAATCAGTTATTTAAATATTATAAGGGACATTAATTAATACAAAGGACATGTGTGAATAAACTCATTTGATTATTTTATTAGATTATTTATTAACTCATTATCATTATTCATTCAATGTGTCGAAAAAAATTATTCTGTAGAAAAATTATTTATTTTAAAATTTAAAAATACAAAAAATGTGCTTTCATGCAAGAAAAATTACTTTTATCAAAATTAATTCATTGCAACAGATCAAAAGGTCACATACTTTTCTTTAAAGGAAATAAATAGCCATGGTGCAAATTTGACAATTTTCTTTCCATTTTAGAAAAAGTAACGGAAAAGCAGAGGCAAAATAATTCATACCAAAAGAAATAAGCAAGGAGACAAAGTTCCATTAAAAAAGCCAAACAAAAGAAAAACTAGTAATGGTTTTAAAGGTAATTTCTTTCAATACATACCGATTTCTAACAATGAGATTTTCCTGCAGGCACAGAGAGTCATCAATTGTATAGAAGTTGGGTTGGAGCATATTCAATACAGCCGAGAACTAACTTTGTGCTGAGTTTATTACGTAGATAAGAAAGCTGCGGTAACTTTCCGATAATACTTTAATTAAAATAATTTCAAATACATTAATTGAACATTTTATATTACGTCCACTAAAGGAAATTATATCTTTATTTACTCTAAATTTACATTAAAAAAACATCTTAAAACATCTTCTTATCTCAATTTGATTACAATACAGAAAATAAACTGAGATAACTGAGACACTGAGAAGAAAAACCGAAAGAAGATATTGAAAAGAAGAGAAGAAGAAGAAAGAAAAAAAGATATTGAAAAGAAGAGATTTTAATACGAAAACAGCTGGTATGGTCTCCCCAAAACTTTCTCGCATACTCTCCAATAAAAGTCCCATCCCTTTGATCTTGTGTAAGGCCGACAATGCCTCGCGGGACTAGAGAACAATAGTCACGAAATATATATCTTTGATGTGAATCTCGTAGTCTTACTGAGTCTATTGTGCGAATATGTATTTTGGGTGCCTTTTTTTTTTTTTTTCGACCAACTGTAATGAAATTTTAAAAAGTACAAACTGGCAGACTGACTATCCTTTAACAGATTTCGTTTAGCATTTGAGAGGGATCTGCATTTTAGGATCTTAAACCTGTATACCAAATTTCATCACTCTAGCTCTTTACTTTTGAAGTTATCGAATTCAGTTGTATTAGAACACGTAGTCAGATAGGCTTCCTCAGAATGGAATTTGTTCGAAACTTAAGGGAAATCTACAAAATTGGTGTTACCAAATTTCATCCATCTCGTTCAAAGTGTTTTTGGGTTATCGTGTTTACAGGCAGGCCAGACATAGTGCCAGGAATATATATTTCTAATTCGAAGAGGTCTGAAACGTGGAGATTATTCAAAAGCTCGTGTTCGAATTGCTTAACGATTATAATATTTTTTCTATAATTCGGATACAAGAAAGTTAAAACATCACATTTATTTCAACTACAAAAGAAAAAAAATGAAAATATTAGGTATACTGGAGTTATATCTTTCATGCCAGTTTCTTTAATAGCTTTTCTTAGGTATTCTTCCACACTTTATCTTTTTTTTTAAATAATTCAACTTAAGCCTCTAATCATTACATAGTTGCTAAAATAAATTTCTTAACAAAATACCATATGGCTAACCATCTCCAAAGATCCCCCATTCTGTTTCTATGCTCTGTTACCACAGAATTCTTTGGACGTTTGGTATCGAGTCAATTACTCGTCCAAATTTGTCCTAGAAATAAAATGAAATTTTCTTTTCATTTTCATCGTAGGAAATTAATGTATCCGAAATAAATTAAAACCAGTTAAAACACGACAACTAATTAATCTGTATTAAAGTTTCTAGGATAAAAAAAAGTGTCATATTTAATCCGTAGTGTGGTGATTCTGTCTTTTATACTGAGGAATCAAAAATAATTAAAGGTTAAAAAATAAATTTCAGAAATCAATCACCCCGTGGGAGATTATCCTTTTTAATTTAATTTCATTACTTGCTTAAAAAGTTACTGATATTTTGAGATTTATCTTCAAAATAAAATTTAAATCAATTTCCTACAAAAATAACTTTTCTTGAGTCTTGCGTTTTTCATGCCTCTATTTTCTTGTTAGTAATAAAATACAAAACAAATAATTCTCTGTCGAACTTCGCAACTCCTTCAATAAAAAACTTTTCAATTGACGTTAATGTGTAAGAAAGGTATTGCACCCAAGACACGTGATCATCAGGTAATTATAAGAACAGACGATAATCAAAGTTGGCATTTCCCAATGTAACGGTCTCTATAAAAAGATATTCCTATTATATAAGGAAATTATAAAATTATTTAAAAATTATTGTTCGATCGAGACCTGCTCTAATATTTGGAGAATAATTTACCCCACATGATTAAATTCCAATAATTCCCTGAAATCCCAGAATTGAGCCATCGACTGAGTTTCGTAATATCCCAAAAAACTAATCAGTGCTAGAACTTTTTTTTATTTACTTTTTAAATATCCGGGATGCCACATACCCATACGCATGCTCACCATTTAGTTATAACATGACAAACGATTGGCCAAAAGGAAAGGGGGAGTCAGCAGTTTCCATTGTTACCGCTTTCGTGTGGAATGTCCGGAGGAACGGGAACAGCTCTTTGTTCCAACCCCCCACCCCCTCGATTACTCTTGCCTTCACGTGACCACGTTCCTCCACCCGCATCTCTCTTCTTCTGCATCCGGCAGCATCCCCCTCTATCCATTCGACTCCAATCCTTCGCATCCCGCGCTTCTCTCTCGTCTCTCGCAGGACGAAACCCCATCCAAAAGGTGAGTATTTACAACTCCGTTTTTAGAGGTCGTTTTGGATCGAACCCTTTCTCCAACACGTGTTTGATTCACAACTGTAGAAAGCAGGATTCGGCCCTCGTCCTCTAAGATTTCTCTAATAAAACTTTATTGGGATAGGTTTCGGTAAAAAGTTGTAACGGGATGGTATTGAATGGAACGGGATGAATCTGTGGTTTTGGGGTGGGGGTGTCTTTTCACTGTTTCCCGTGGTATTTATTTGGGTTTTGTTACCTTAACATGAGCTTGGGTATCGATCGAAGCAGATACGGGACGGTTCCTGAAGGTAAATCGATATAAAAATCTTTAAAATTAGGACTTGCCTTCTGTGGACCCATATATCGTTTTGCTGCGTTAAGCAAAACAAAGTGGGGAATATCTTTTAGTTTTTCATCTCAATTAAAATTTTCCAGCATTATTCTTTTAAAATAAAAGAAAAAAATAATAATAAATTAATTAATTTCTGTGAAAGTTGCGGGAAGGAAAATATTGGAAACTCAAACCATGAAAAATTTGAATCATAATTAAAAAAAGAGCAATTCACAAATGCTAAAAATACGGTATAAGAAAATTAAAAAAAAATTAAATATAGAAATTCCTTATATTTTTTGTCTATTTATATTCATGAAAGGACAACCGGGCTTTTTCTTTACTTTTAAAATTTTCGATTTTCCATTGTCTTGTATGGTTAATCAATATGGCCATGTCAAACTCTTAAGTAAAAAAGAGAATATCGAGTATTCATTTTGGGGCTTCTTATTTTTAAGGATGAGGTGAAACTTTTGAAACTAATCTATCATTTTTGTGTCATTACTATATAACAAATATCCTTTATCTAGCTCTTTGCAATTTTAAATTCACATACCCACGAAAACAGACTGACAAACAGTAAACGTTTTATGAATTTGATTACAAATTTTTTAAAATTTTATTTGATACAATTTAATGCTGCAAAAACCTGCTTTGATGCTATGCTGTTGAAGCATATGGTGCAGTCTGAAATCATATTTTATCATTTCAATTCATATAATACAATGAATATATAATAATAAAGTATAATGGTATTTAATTAATACCAACATCAAAATTTCTGTTTTTATTTTCAGTAAAATATGTTTATAAACTTAAAACTTAAACCACCTACTAAAACATTAAAAGTTTATAATTCAGCTCTAAAAGTCAGTAAAACAAATGAGCAGAAAAGGGCGCCATTATACAGAACAAGTTTTTATCTGTTCTTTCTACAAGAAAAAAAAATTATTCAGTATGACCCTGATGGCTTCCAGCATTACTGGCACGAAATCTCTTTCAGCGAGTAAAAAGAAAATTATTTTTACTCGCCGCATTCAGAGAAGAGGATGTGTTATGATTTAAAGATGGATTTGGTTTCGAAAGCCACAGCGAAGAAAATCCTTTTGGTCTCGGTTAAAACCAATAAGATTTCATAAAGGATCAGACGAATTTGAGCAGTATTATCTGGCTTTCGATCAAGGACAACTGGTTACGACATTTTCTAACACATCCCTACAAGTTTCATAACAAAGCAAAATTTACAAAAAAAGAAAGAAAAATGTCATTCAAGGTTAAGAGCAAGATTTCTGTAAAAGAATAGGTATTAAAAATTTTATAGAAAACAGAAAAAATATGTTTCTCAAGAATTTTTAAGTTAATAAAAGTGTCTCAGAGATGTAATAATTCCTTAATCAAATTTGCTATTACTATGCAACAACACCATATTTTATCATTTGGTCGGCTTTAATAATCGCTGTTGGGATTTAGAAAAAAAAAATTCGCTTCCCTATGCTTTATGTATGAATTAGATGAAATCAAGAAACCAAAGATATGAATGAAAAATTCGTTTCCCTATGGTTTATGTATGAATTAGATGAAATCAAGAAACCAAAGATATGAATGAAAAATTCGTTTCCCTATGCTTTATGTATGAATTAGATGAAATCAAGAAACCAAAGATATGAATGAAGAATTCGTTTCCCTATGCTTTATGTATGAATTAGATGAAATCAAGAAACCAAAGATATGAATGAAAAATTCGTTTCCCTATGCTTTATGTATGAATTAGATGAAATCAAGAAACCAAAGATATGAATGAAGAATTCGTTTCCCTATGCTTTGTGTATGAATTAGATGAAATCAAGAAACAAAAGATATGAATGAAAAACTCGTTTCCCTATGCTTTATGTATGAATTAGATGAAATCAAGAAACCAAAGATATGAATGAAAAATTCGTTTCCCTATGCTTTATGTATGAATTAGATGAAATCAAGAAACCAAAGATATGAATGAAGAATTCGTTTCCCTATGCTTTATGTATGAATTAGATGAAATCAAGAAACCAAAGATATGAATGAAAAATTCGTTTCCCTATGCTTTATGTATGAATTAGATGAAATTGAGTTGAAGATTGAAAATATGTAAAGACAGAAGAAATTAAGAAACCAAAAATATGAATGAAACGTTTTCAATCTGAATATGATATTTTAGCAAAAGGTTCTAATTCAATTTATTATTAAACTATTAAAAACGCTTCTCTCCTTATCTTAGACAAGGTATCTAAATTAATAAGTAATTTCTAATATTTACCAGGATAAAAATAAATAGTTAAAATTGAATACACATTCTAGTTTTCGAAAGGTAATTTTTAATTTCTGAGAAAACAAATATTTTCTGACTTAAATAAATACTTAAAATCGAAAATATTTGAATTGCGGCAGATTAAAACTTTTTTAAAAATCATGATACTAGTGACAAAAATTATTTCGCCTAGTCGTTTTTTATTTTAAGTTAGTTTTAAAAGTATAAAAAATTGCCTAATTTCAAATGTAATAATTTAAATTTAATTTGTTGCAATTAAAAATTTTTATAGAGGTTATCAATCTAGGAATATTTATTTATTATGAAAAATTTCATGCTCAAAATAATATTATCAGCGCATTAGAGTATTCACTGTAAAACAATTAATAAGCAGATAATATGAAATTTTGTTCCAATTTTCTAAATTGTTGATTTTGATAATCTCAGAAACATATAGATACTGTTGATAATGTGTACTTTTAATTAGTAATTTTTGCATTGATTGTATTTTTTTTATAAATAATAGTATTTAAAAAGAGTTCATTTAAAAAATCATGAAGACTTTCTATAATAATTTAAAATTCCGACTTTCATTCGGAGGCCAACAGATTAATGCTTTTTAAAAACATTTTTGCAATTTCACTCTGAAATAAGAAAGAAAATGTTAACATTGTTCTCTTTAATAGAATTTTTGAAATTAAGTATCTGAATAGAATGAAAATACTCGAATACTTTGCTCACAATCGATTTCGACGCTGCGGTTCTCCAAACAGGTAGCGAAAAGACGGATTTACAATTTCGAAAATTCGATGCATGTTTCACATTTCATTTGGATATCTCCGAGTATTAACTTTTTATATTATTTTCCTATTTGTTTGCCTCCAAGTTAATTAAAATTCTAGAACATATTGTTCTCATGTTTCACTCGTTTTAATTTTTGTTAGTGAATATTTTATGACAAAGGATTCAATTATCCTTTTTCACAATCTTTCCGTTGAAATTCCATTTGGCGATTGAATTATTAAAATGAGAACAAAAGAGTCTAAAACAAAAAGCCAATCGCAGCCAAAAGTACGAATATTAATTATTTTTTAATTCTTTTTAAAAATATTTCTGCTCCTCAGATAAAAAAAAAAATTCCAGCTTTCTAAAGCTAAGCTAAAATCTATATTTGTGTTCATTGTATTTGAATTTAGCTAGATATTGAAGTTATATTTGTATATTTAATTAGTATATTAGTTATATTTTAAAATGCATTTGTTCTCATAAATTTTATATATTTTTCTTTAAATTTATTAATTAATGGGTGTCCGAATGAAATAAATATTAAACTTTTTCTTATCTAATCTGGCAATACTATATAAAGTCGTTTTAAAAAATTTCTTACTGAAAAATGTAATTTCTACTTATTAAATAATGAAATGCATAAATGTTACATACCTGATTCGTTTATGTTAAAAAGATAACATTTCGGTAAAGTACTAAAAGTTACTTATTAAGGCAATGAAAAATTTCGGCTTTATCTTAATGATGTTACTGTGTCCATGCTTACATTTACTGTAATGCTTTTTACTTAACATGACTAAGTAAAAATCATTAAAGTAAATGAGCGGTTGAAATTACGTTATTTTTCGCCCCAAAAATATTACAGCAATTTTAATGTGTTAAAGCAACTAGCAATTTTTAACTCCTGATTAAATTATATTAAATAAAGTGGAAATATCATGATGATGTGTAATTTTAATTCAGTGGAGTTTTCTATTTTAATATATACCATATGGAGGCACCTAAAGTATAGGGATGACAAGTTGCCGCCGAAGTAAGCAGGTTCTCGCTTTCCTGGTAGTAAAAATAGTGGTGTGGAGATTGAATTATCCTCACTCAAATGATAGGTTGATCTCTGTGTGAGGGGTGAATGGCCTAATGGTACCTGTTTGGATTTCACTACAGGTATCATTTTAAATTTCGTATTGGCTCGGTCATTTAGACACCCCGGAGACTTGACTTATTGGGTGTCGCTCTTTTTCAACTTTAATGTTATTTATTAAATCATGGTACATGAATATAAGATCTCCTAAAGCATTTTACAATCTGAAAATTAGGCTTAAACAATAAAACAGTTTCTCAAAATATTTAATCGATTATCGCCTTCAGGCTTAATTAGAGAAGCACAGTTATAAACAAATAAGAAATATCACTCTGTGAACCTAAATCGGATTTTTCTTATAAAATGATATCCGAAAAATCTTTAAAATATATATGAAATAAATTCCTTAAAATCATTCATTTTTCAGCTGTAATTTGAATTTTGTGTAGAATTTTTTTCTTGAAAAAACTATAGTAAATATTAGAATTTTTGCTAAACAAAATCATTGTGTGTATATTATTTCAGAAGACATATGAAAATAACTTCATCTAAACTAAAAAAATTGTTATATTAAAAAAAAAAACTATTTACCTGGAAACCTACATAAAATTTCTTATAACCAATGAGATATCAATATTTAATAAAATGTGGTATCAAAATTTATATCAAATAAATAAATTAGAAATATTTATATCGCCTGTTTCAAAGAAATTAATATTAATTAATTTTCATTAATCAGTGTTTGCTTTACATATTCACCTTAATGATTAATTTTAATATAACCTAAAATTATGATATTAAAAATAATTTCGGGTAAATAATGCATTTAGGCATCAGGTATTATTTGAAAGTGTTTTTAAACATTAGTTTCATTTTAGTTCATAAAATAAAGGACACCCTAAACAGTATTTACTCGGTATATGTAATAATCCTTATCCTGTTTAGCATCTTCTGGAGATCAAATTTTTTATATGATTCACTTCAAATTTTTTATATGATTCACACAATTACTTGAGGAATTTTTCTGATATATGTATTTCAACATATCAAAGTATGTATTACACATGTTACTTGAAATAAATGCATACATAGCAGGATAACTGAAAGAAGATTCGCTTCGGGAAAAACTAGTGTTATTCATTCTGAGGCATGTGGGTGTGGATGAGATGCCATTTCTTTTACGCAAGATGCTCCCTTTTGATACGAAGAAAAGACTTTTTTGAAGTATGCTGGAGAAAGGCAGATGGATGTCAGATTCAGGAAGTATTTTATGCTTTCAGCCGCTTTAAATTCAAAACGGTAGTGTAATTCAAGTTTTCAGTTGATTTTGTGCTGCTATGTTTTCAAAAAGACACAATGAGTCGACTGAAAAGCACAGTTTACTGTATTGAATGTTAAAAGAATGAATATATTTCGTTTCGATAATGGAATACATTTATGAGAATATAAAACATCTATATCAAAAAGTTAACATAAAATTTAACTATTTCTTTTGTTAAATATGTTGACGTTTATCTGCTTTTTTACAAAAGAAAGGTAGCCATTTGTGTTTTCAAATAAAACCTCAATTTATTCTTTTGTAAAACTTGTTTTTATAAACACATTTTTATAAACTATTGTGAATTGTTTGTTTCTATAAACAAGCATACATTTATTTGCATGATAAGTAATGCGCGTATTGTATTTAAAAAAAACTAAATAATCATTAATATTCATTTGACTTCAAAAGAAAATTTTCCGTAAGACTTTTTTTCTAGTTATTTTATGTAGTATTATTTTCAAAAGTAATAATCGATTTTATTTTGTAAACATATTTTTGGTACTTAATCAAAAGACATTATTTAAATTTTCAGTCTAACATTGTAAAAATTACTCTTATATAATATTATTATAAGTAAACAATAGAAAACATTTAATGTTTGCGAAACTTTAATACTTAATGAAACTTTACTTTTTGCATTGAACTTCGTTTTTTATTAATTTATTAAACAGAATTTTTAAAGAATTGTTTAGTCAATATGTTATTTTAATCCAGTTTTGAAAATAGCGATATTTAAATATTTTCTTGCCGGTTTAGTCTATTATTTTACTTTTTTATTAGTTTTAGATAAGCATTTGCATCCTGCAAACCCACATTTCCGTTATTGTTTGAAGTCAAGTTTAACTTCAGATCAATCCTTAGAGAATTAATTTACTTCTTCATTAGTCATAATAAATCGATAGTCTTAGGGATTATGAACTTAAAAATATACACAATCTAAAGACACAAAAATTCCCAAACGTTTTAATCTCTCTTTAATAAGCCGCAACAATAGCTAAGTAATTAGTACAACTATTGTTAATATTGGGTAAAATTTCCCTTTCTATTGTATTCTTTTAACTTTCGGTTTCAATTTTAATATTTGCAATATCTTTCAGTTTCTTTTTTAATTTATCTGAAGAATCAAAATAATCATTATACAGCTTAAATCCATAATTTCTGTTTCTACTCTATACATTTAATAACTAAGCTCTTCCCCTCTCTTTAAAAAAAAACAATACACCATCTTTAGGTGCTTAAAATAGAAATGATTGGATTCAGTGCTTTCTTTCAATAGCTTAAGCTCCTCATAGAATTTATTATTCTATGAAATTCTTATAAAATTTGATTTTTATCGAAACTGAAAGAGAAATATAATGAAGACGCATAGCATTCTTACTTCCTTGGTTTGGTTTAATTATATTACCGTCCCTTTGAAAGCAATACATGCGAAATTTTCCCCTCATATTTAACACCCTGACTGCCGGAGGGCCACTGGTGACTGGCGAACTCATATAAATTACATTGTGAGGAGTTCAGAGTGGCAGTCAATGCCTTAACCTTCATCATTACGTTGGCGCCACTATGAGGACAATGGGTTTCAAGCTTATTTTAGGCTCAAAACGCACAAAATAGAATTTGTTATTTAAACAATATAGATTGACTGTTGATGAGATCGTAATTACTAATTTTGGTTGCTCATCAAATTAATCCCGTTGTCTTTTAAGGAATTTAGTTGATGAATGCGACTAACAAAGCATTATAAGTATCTAATTAGTTTTAGAATGGCAAAGCAGCGTTAAAGGTTGAAATTTGTACACAATTTTCAGAAACACCATGACCTACCTTGTATATGTGAGTCTCTATATTAATTACATTTGTATGGAGTTTAATGTGCGTGCAGAAATTTTCGTGGATTCGTTAATATAAATGCTTTTCATCCTCAAGCTACAAGTTTGCACTAAACTGTTTACCTACAATCTATTCACATTTCCTTTTAAGGGTCAACGCTCCAAAACAATTTGACATTCTTAAGAGGTCTTACAGAAGATTGAATTCGCGAGGTTGAATTTCCAACATGCTGATTAAATGTTTTGACGAGATTCCTCATAAATTTCCACCAAGTGCATCATTCTGGCATGAATGAAAGGTAATAGGGAATCTGTAAGAAGCTTGCTCCAGCATAAAGACGTAAATACCATAACATTATGAGTTTATGATTTGATAGACGTATCTTTATTTAGCGCATGGTACTAAAAGCGCATAGGATATGGTTTATAAATCGACAAGAATGTTGTTTTGCTTTAGGGTCTGATAAATAAGGAATGCAATAAGACGTGATGCTTAAAGGTAATAAACACCATTGCTGAAATTTTTGGGAAAACTCGTCGGAAAGGAATTTATTGTATCCAATTCCTCCTTCACGCGATGCAGTTTTTAGGACAAAAAAATGCCTTAGTGTGAATGTATCAGTGAAAGTGTATTTATCTGCTCATAATTGGTGAGGCAATATATTTTCATTTTGCTTCTGAAACTAAGAAAAGAAAATAGGATGAAGTCTATAAATCAGAAAAATGCCTTATCCTTTATGGGCTGTTAATAAGACCTACAATAAATGTTACTTTTAAAGGGCATGAATGGAGTTATTAGAGCTTCTGGTGCACTTATTTGTAATAAACGTTGTTTTTGAAGTTTTTCTTACACTTGGTATTGTTTCAGAATCGAAAATATTTATCTATATATAATTTTAAACTAATTACGAATCTATTATTGTTTCTTTGTGAAATAAAATGCACTTAATATTGTAAAAGCTATATATTGTTCTATTTTTGAATTATGAAGTCAAAAAATTTACCTTAGCCTCAAGAAATGGCTATTATTGATCAATCTTATTAAATAGTATTTTTATTCTTGCAAAAAAGACAATATTACTGCAAAAAACATATATTTGGTCTAATTATTTTATCCACAAATAAAGAAAACCTCTTATCATAGCACTAATCATGTTTTCATTTAGCAACAATTGCGCAGAATAATTCAAATAATTAACTCATACATATTATTCTATCATTACATTATTGAATACTTATTGTATTTTTGCATTTTTCCACTGAAACTACAATCAATATTAATATCATTACTGATTCCTCGAAATGAAACTAAGATCAGTGAAAAATTTCTCCGCTTTTAAAAATAAAATTGCAAAACTGTAAACGAATTTCAATCCAGAAATTGCAAATGTCACAGAAAAAAAATTCCCGCTTGCATCTTCTAAATAAAAAAAGTTTTTTATACTGGGGGAAAAAAACTGCTATACTGTCTATCCTTCGGGCAAAAACTGATTGCATTTTCAGAAAAAACCCATTAGAAATCTTATTCTCGGTTCTAACCGAGATTCAATTTGGAATTACGTCCAACGTGCAATGAAAATTTCTTCCATCTGCAAAATAATGGAAATCTTATTAGTCGTTTCTTCCACATTAACGCTTTCAAATAAAGTGGTTTTATTCATTTCAGCGGTTTTAAGACAGCATATGGCCAGGACTAACTGTTGGCAGCGGCAGGTTAATTACTTTTCCACGGCAAAGTTTTCTTGTTATATTTTTATCTGCTCATTACACCCTTGTGTGTCTCAGCAGCTGTCAGATTAAAGGAGTCGAATTCGAAAGTTTTACCTTTAATTTGTTAGTTTTATTTTTATATCCGACTATTCTTTTGCCAGTGATTAACCTTTGCATAGGATTTTGAAATTGCGGATTACGTAATAGAATTAAAAAACTGGATTGAAAACAACCTTTTTATTTTTTTATTTTGTCGTATTTCTAAGTTTTTTATCCAACTTTCTTTAATATTTTTTTCTGGACCGCGATGGTTTAATAGCTAAAAAATCCCAAATTTCCTAATTTCACTAAATATTCCTCCCATATGTAGGGCTTATGGAGGATGACACTGCTGTGTGTCACAGAAGCCGTCGCATTAACGAAATTGGACTCAGAAGTTCTTATCCTAAATTCGCTTTTTCCTTATTATTAACTGATAAGTTTTTATTAACTCACCTTCTATTTGATCCAATTCTTGCTAATGATTTTAAACCAACTTCCCGATAAGCTAGAAACTTTTAAATATACTAGTTCTCTATTCCTGTAATTTTTCTTATTATTTCCTATTCATTTCTAATGAACTTTCTTTAATATTTGTTCTGGACCACCATGGTTTAGTAGTGAGTCTCAACTTTAATGCAGGAAAATTCCAAATTTCCTAATTTCACTAAATATTCCTCTCATATGCAGGGCTTGTGATGGATGACACTGCTGTGTGTCACAGCAGCTGTCGCACTGACGAAATTGGATTCAAAAGTTCTTATCCTGAATTCGCTTTTTCATTATTATTAATTAACTTGTTTTTATTAACTCGCTTTTTATTCGATCTAATTTTTGCTATTGATTTTAAACCAACTTCCCAATAAGCTAGAAACTTTAAATATAGTTCTTTATACAAACTTTAAACATGGTTCATCGTTCGATATAAATTTTAAAATCGATTAAAAACTTTCATTGCCGACAGAATGGCACCATGCCAAAACTTCATTAGGTAATCGAAAAGTAAGTTTAAAATTGGTTGCAAATTTTGACACACACAAAGCTAAAAAGCATAAAGTAATTATTTAAAAAAAATTAATATACTACCTTTTCAAAACGTTATAAACAGTAAAAATTAATTTCTCCTATTTGAATCCTCTTTCTCTGAATTTTTAAAATTCAAATCACAAATTTCTAGGGAAATCTATATGGGGTTAAGAATCTGTATTGGGCTATAAATTTTTATGGAGCTAGGAGAAATTACCCTTTTTCGTCCGTTTGAAAAGCCCGATATATTAAAAAAATATTTAAATAATTAATTAGTTTTACATAAAGTAAGTGTCTAACTGTTGCTTTCCGATATATAACTTTGAATCTTAAGTTATCGTCTTTTAATGTTATAAATGTCTGATTATTGTTTTCCCAAACTTAACTTTAAAGTATGATTTTTAAAAAGCAGTTTACATAAGGAATAAAGAAAATTGGATAGAAAACATTTTTTGTCGTGTTTTCTAAGTTTGATAATGAATTTTTTACTTTTAAATTTTATGATATGATTTTTTAATTCATTTTTATAAGCACTTTCATTGATTCAGAATAATACTGATTCAGACGCCTAGTAGTACAGTTTCAACTTCGGGACCAGAGCCAATTTCTTTATTGTACAAAAGATTCATCGTGTATATAGGTCTTAAATTTTACGCCGTGGGTCAAACTTCCTACGCGGGTGTAGTAGAGGGGTGTAGTTCAGCTGTAGTCCTCATCATCTAATCATGATTCAAATCTATGAGATCCCTCCAAAAATAGATTTTACAAAACACAATTTACAAATTACAAATACAATTTACGAAAATTTAATTATAGCTATATGTAGAATTTCAAAGAAATCTATTATGCAAAGCACAATATTTTGATTAAATTAAACTTTATTAATGTATAAAACTTTCTAAAATTATTAGTTTTTAGAAAATCTTGTTAAAATATTTAATCAAAGAGAATTTTCCTTAATTTTAATTTGATTTCGATTATTATAATTTCAATACAGAAAAAAAAATCATCATTCATGATTACAGTTTAATCTTTTCTGAAACAAGTCAGGAAAATTTTATAAGCTGAGTAAAATAAAAAGAAGTATAATTAATTTTGTAGTAACTGAAGTACCAAAATATAAATATTGTTTTAAGAAAAAGCAGCTTATTTCAATTACAAAGAGCTGAAAAATGGATAACTTTCTGTTAATGTATTGCATTTAAAATCCTCGCTAGTTTCGGAAGCTTAATTTAACTCCTATAGTATATAAATGATTCGTTATTATCATTTTATTAGATCAAACCATTCATATTGTTAAAAAAATTATTTAGTACGCATATTTTACACAACATGACTCCCGCTATTCAGAAAATCGTTGAATTTTTTTTTCTGATGACCAGCATCACACCATTTGGAAAATCTCATTTTGTTACGTAAAGTTAAATAACGTACGTTATTTGTTTGAGTAATATAATTGTAAATTTAAAAACACACACAAAAGAAAAATGAATGTTTTTAGAATTATTTGTTGTTGTTTTTTTGTGTGTGCATAATCAAAAATCAAATGCCTAATCAAAATCAGTTTAATTGCACGTTTTATTTTTAAACGTACATACTTGTAAACGACAAATTTAATATTTACAATGATACAGGCAATCAAATCAAACATCCATTTATTTTTTCCTCGCGAAAGAGAAATGAAAGTTAGAAGGATCAATAAAACAGCTTATCAAAAGCCCCAAACACAATTTATCAATCCGAAATCAATTCCTGCATCAGCTCAATATCAGAAATTGAATTTTTGGAAGCGAAACACCTGCACCTCTTTGAGGACTTTTAAAGGGGATCTTCTATTTTAATCCATCCGATACTTCGGTCGATACATTCTAAATTGTTGAGTCTGTTAGACGTTCTACTCGATGATTGAAGTTGTTTCTCAGTTTTAATCTGCCGTATATTTATAAGCTTTTCTCTTTTCTTTCCCTTTATTTCCATTACCCAAGCTATGATTGTCTAAGCGGGCACTAAAATGGAGATAAATAATAATGAATGTATTGGATTACGAATAACATTGAATTTTTAGTCTATTTATTTATTCCTTGCTAACAGAGATTTCGTTTTGAACCGTCTGGAGTATTTCAAATCTTTGAGACATCAAATGCCCTCGAGTAAAATATTTATTTGAATAGATGTAGTAGTTAATTCAATTTTTATTCTTTTCCGCCTAGTTTGCTGTAAATGCTAGATGAAGGAATTTTCTACTTGAAGTTTCGAGTTTGGATTAATTTAATTATATTAACGCCCCGTTTTAAAGCAACACTAGAGCTATTTTGGGACGAACCTCGTAATATTGAACAGCGGTCAGATAACGAGGACAACACTTGAGCCGGCATCCCTTTCTCAGAATTCCTGCAGCACACCAACGGGGAGACATTTGACGACAAATTTAACTTGCAGTATCACATACATAACGGATCTTTCGATTCTGGAAATGAGATACCCTCTCCAAAATTGAGAACCTACCACAAAACTCCAAACTTTGAATGGAAATGAAAAGATTTGTGCTAATTTGCTTGAATTTCATGAAACTTAAAAATAAAGCTGAAATTAAAATTCAAACATATAGTATTTTTTAACAAGAAATGATACATTAAAGATTGAAATTACCATTTTGATTACGATTATTCTAATTTAGATGCTAAAACACAAGAAAAAAAACATTTATTTTAATATACAAATTAAACAACAAAAATTCAAAGTTCGAAAATAGTTTCGACAGTTTTCGAATAAGTCTGAATTGTCTGTATTATAAATTTTTAATTTAAAAAGTTCTATACCAAAAGAATAAAAGAATAAACTGTTTGCAAATTGACAATGCAATGTTGAACAAATTTCCACAGGTCAAGATAATATTTAATCATCATCATTTAGTATAATTTGTTGTCAGATTATTTCAAATAATTTATCAATCAGGAAACTAAATGTCATAAAAACATTTTTAGAAATGATTCTCACAATCCGGCAATTCTATAACAATATTAATTATGTTTAATATGATCGTTGATCGTCGCTATCTATTATCCTGCCGTTTCACTTTTGCTACCACAGTCAAAATAAAAATTTATCATGAAAAAGTAATTAAAAGCCCACTTTTATTAGTATACAAAACAGCTAAATTTCAATATTTTAATTGTTTGCGATTTTTTATTCTTGTAATTCCTTTTCAAGCTCCATACGTGGAGGCATTACCAATACAAAAATAAAGTTTAATTTAATTAGTTATTTAGTTGATAATGAAAGCTCTAAAAGTATTAAAATAACATATTTTTATAAAAAAAAAAACACAACAAAAACAAAAATAATAAAATTTCAAAACTCTAGCACTTAAAGAAACGAGTGAAAATTTGATTACAAAATTCAGTCTTTATAAAAATGAAACAAATCAGGTTGAATAAAAGTGCTTAAAAACATTTTAACAGTTCTGTGCTATTTGAGTAGCTGTGCTGTGCATGAAATTCATTCCTATTACCTTTTCTAAATTACAATGATAAATATTCAGAAAATCAGAAAATTACATTCTTTCTTTTTTTGTTTCAAAAAATGAACAAAAAAATACAGTAAATGTATGTAAAAAAGTAATAATAAGTTAATTTCCTCATCTAAATCCTATATTTAAAAAAAAAAACAAATCGCAAAAATAGTTTAACCCTTTAAAGGGCCATTTTTTCTAGTCATGTTATGTTAAAATATTTTTAGGCTTGAAATTAGAATAAGAAAAGGGATTTATTTAGCTTATTAGATAAATTTAATTTGATTAATTAATTCATTTGGTTAATTAATAATTAAGTAACAAATCAAGACACATCATTTTGTCTGAGATAAAGAACTGAAGCATCT
The DNA here is from genome assembly GCF_947563725.1 of Argiope bruennichi. NCBI lineage: Eukaryota > Metazoa > Arthropoda > Arachnida > Araneae > Araneidae > Argiope > Argiope bruennichi. The sequence goes on from NC_079163.1 coordinate 79,980,037, forward strand.
AAGTTTCTGACTTACTAAAAAAATTTGTCAGAACTTATGCCACCCTACATAATTTCATACAAAGATTGATAAATTTGGTGGGAAGCATACTTCCCACGGCCCTTGAAAGGGTTAAATACTACATTCCATTCGAGAAGTTATAAAAATAAATTATTATTATTTGCTTCAATAATAATTATTATTTGCTTCAATAATAATTATTATTTATCAATTTTAGTCTCAAATTACTAGTTCAGTGTCTTTACTTAATTCCACAAGAGATGTATAAGAAAATATGGGTCAATCCAAACAATTAACAACTAATTATTTTAAGAAGATAATGCCGCCAAAACAATAGGATGCAGATTCAATTATTAAATATCCCCAAAACAGAAACGATTTTGGACATGTCATGGACTAGTCATATGGACTATTTATTTGTACTTCCATTCATCACACCTTGGAAGTCCATCTTGTCCTCACTTGACAGAGGTACCTCCCAGAACGATCATAAAACTGTTCAGTGGCGTAGAAAAAGTCGACAAAGAAAGTATAGATTCAGCGAGTGCCTGCATTGATAGCGCCTCGGAGACAATATTTTTTAGTTTATTTTGAAGCCGGAAGTCAACAAATGAAACTGGGAAAGGAAGTGAAAACTAAATAAGATAAACCAGTCTGCGATTACCTTCGCCATATTCTGAAAACAGTTAACTCTTTACATTCAGAGGAGTAATTCAATGCATAATTATTCATCTAATACAAGGGCTTGTTCATTGATCCGAAAGATAAATTTATGTAAATAATATAAATTGTATATATAAATAATAATATATATAATAATATAAATAATATATATAATACAATTTTTATTATAATATATATAATAAATATAATTATATGTAATAACGAAAATAATATATATAAATATATTTATATATCAAGTTAAATTTCTCCGAAAAAGTAATCTATATCTTTTTACCGTTCTGTAGGTATTTTTAAAAGTTAAATGTAAATAAATAAATTTATAAAACGTCAAAATAATGCACAGTCATGAACGGTATCTGAGAAGAGACATCTAAGTGCAAAGAGATAATTCTCTTTATCTCTGCTTAGTTTCACTATTAGCATAAAAGACATAAAAAAAATGCTTTGGCTACTCAGATGGGTGACAACCTAATTTGCCAGTTTCTAAAGATAATCTTGCAATGAATCATCACAATACTACTTTTGTTGTGTTTTTAACGTGAATACTTTATTATTTTTAAGTAATGGGAAGAAACATTTAAGAAATTAGGCACTGAGATGGATGTAGTATATGCGCATCATAATTTTATTTATATCTAACTGAGTGAGTTTTAGGAATATATACTGCGCATGCGCTGCCCTTTGCAAGCTAGCTCATCTCCGGCCGTACCTTCCTCGTCTAACAATGTTCTTGGCAGTGTAACAATACTAATTCTAATTTTTCTATTTAGAGATTTAAAAGAGTGAAGGATCTTGACGCATTCCAAAATATCAGTGTTTCACATTACTTTGTGCGTCATGATAATTAAATTCAATAATACTTTATTTTTCATATTGTATAGATCTGAAGTACAATCATTCTATTATTCACTATTAATTTATACTACATTCGGCAAGAGAAGATATTAACGTCTAAAATGTTAGACAAAATAAGAACGAATGAATGCATGGAAGCAAAAAGGAAAATGAAGACAGAAAAGCTATTGTATCAATGAATTTCCTTTACTAAAGAATACATTTAAGGGAAAATGTATCCACAAAAATCAGCGCATTTAAAAAGATAAAACATATGAGTAGGACCTAATCCACCTTATTTTTATGATGATAACGGTGAGTTTTTAGCTCTTGAGATGATATTTTTAGAAAATGCAAAAGTAAGATTTTTTTCATCGTGTAAGAAACAAACAATTTCTAATTTCGATGAAGTACGAGTTTTACCCTGTATTTGGCCAGCATTAATTCTTGAGCCATTAAAAACATACCTCTGTTTAATGCCGCCATTTTTAAGAGCACTAAAAATTACTCTTATCTTTCCTTGTTTATATGTATTGATTTTTTCGGTAGATTACAAACTCTCACCTTTGTTCAGTAAAAAATTGAAAAAAAAAAAGAATTTTTAGAGTAATTTTTATACATAGCAATAAATTCCTAGAAATAAGAATCACCAATTTGTACTTGTACCACACCTATAAGTTATGTCTTACGCTCTAGTTATTCCATATTATCTGAATAAAAGTTTCTTTTCGTTCCTTTCAAAGAAGTGGTCAGTTTATTAGATAAATAACAGCACGTAAAAGTTATAACTATAGAGAAAGGACTGAATTCCTGAAAAAAAATGGTGAGAATAAAAATTAAACGGCCAATAAAAAGAAAACAGACAGTAAATTACCTCTTTTGCTGCCTGGTTCTTTAGTCCTTTAACAGCTGAAATTATACAGTGAGCATCTCTCTCTTCAGATAAATTAATCTTAAAGCACTTAACGCACAGGAAGATAAGCAAGAAAAAAATTATGGTACTACAGAAAAATTCCAATTAACGAAATAATTTTCTCCTTCAGCTAATTAGTAAAAGAAAGCAGTTTGCGAGCAAAATCTGACGAATATATTGTAGATTAAGTTCTTTTAAATGCCTCTCTTATGTATGGTTTATTATTTTTTGTCCTTTTGGTGTATGTGTTTCTCCCTGAAATATTACTTTAGACATGCAAACAACCTGACAAGGCTACACAGAATAATTGAAAGTGTCTGTCACCACAGCTGTGATGAATTATGTTCTAGAGAATGCGGCGGAAAAGCATTAATTGGCCTTAGCTGTTGAAAATGTGCAGGAGTTGAAATATTTGCATGAGCTGCTTAGATAAAAATATGCGAAAAACTAAATGGAGTTTCAATTTTTTAACAGCTAATATTCGACAACTTTCTTTTGAAAAGAAAAACATTGCAACTTCACGATTTTAGATATCCTTCCTAATTTTACTCTATTATTGCTAAGTAATATAAGAAATTTTACTTTTATAATTATTTTTCAATTGGACCGAAGTGACTGGCGGACAAAATCTCTATTTCAAGATCGGAAGGTTAAGAATTTTATCCGTTCAAAGGTTCCACCACATTCATTGATCTGGTTGATGTATGTTTAATCCATCAGAGACGAACGCCATCTGCTGCTGCGGTTTAAAAGTTTAGATAAGAGATGCAGGCCCAGGTTTCAATCTGGTCATCTAATTAAATTAAATAACTCTTTTGTACATTCTTTGTGTGACATTAATCTATTTAAATTATCATTACTATTAGGTAAAAATTATCATTGCTAGTATCAATTATCATTACTATTAGCTAACTAGATGATTGTTATGAAATAAAATCACTATATTCTTGTAATTTTGAGAATTTTCTAAATTTTAAACTATTATAATATTCGCAATTATACTTTGTTAAACTACTTTGATAACTATAATACGATATCATATTACTATTTAATTAGCTTAGTAAATTTTTTCTGGAAGCTAAATTGATTAGGATATTTGGGTATCAGCTGTTTAAAATATATTTTCATAAGACATTCTCTTGAGAAATTGATGCGGTTATTGTTAAAAATCTTTTAGAAGCAATGAATGCTTGAAACATATCGTTTCGAATAAGATAACATTCATTTAATTAACAGCTCTTTTCAAAACTGATGTTTAAGTTAAATAATGACTTACGTCTTCCTAATTAGGTTTTGAGGTGGGGTTAAAAAAGTAAGGATCGTAAAAGGAATATAAGGGATTTGGTGACACATTTTATATTAGTCAAATTAACGTTCCATCATAAATGAATACAATATTGTAAAATTGAAAAGTTTAATCTGGTACGAACCACGTATTTCTGAACGTAGTCAAATAAAGGGGACATATCTTAAGCCATCCTTCTTATTCTATACCACGCAAGTTCCAAAATGTTGGACCATGACGAATTTAATATCCACAAGGCTCACCGATAGCGTTTGTGTTCAATGAGATCCTCTCTCAAACTCATCATCTGCTGTCATTCAAAATTACATGTACCATACCCTTTTACCTTGTAATTTATTAAAATTTCAGGTTTCTTATAAATTTGTCAGAATTGTTTCAACTACATTTTTAAAAGTTTATTTGTCGTAAATAGAAGTACATTTATTTCATTTTTCTTTGCTCTCTGTAGATAAATGACTTGCAGAAATTTCTTTCTCTTACAAAAAGAGAGTTTATTTCAAATTACCCGAATAATATTTTATTTACTTATCTAAATATACTTCAATATAAATAGTACATCGCATTTTTCAAAATACTTTTGAACTTAAATTGTCTTTTTTATTAATTTAAAAAGAAATTTGTACGGAATATTTTTAGAAGTTTTCACCGGCATTTTGTATGAAGTCTTTCGTAATAATTAAATATTATATTTTAAACTTATCATGATATAGACATAAATGGATAACCCTGACCTCGCTCTTGGTCAAATGATGTATTTAAATGACGGGCACCTGCGAATAATATCACAGGTAAAACTATTAGTTACAAAATACACCAGACCCTGCAACAACCTCTCCCGTAGGAGGTACGCCCTAACTTCGGAGATGAAAAACTCATCATTATTGTACCCACTAGGGAAACGTGAACATGCGCATTTATATGTGGACTCCTTTTCTTCATATTCGAGATTCCCATAGGAGCGATTATTCTTTATGGTATTAAAGTTTATATATTTTTTCGTTTATTGAGATCTTTAAACCTTTCATAGCCAGAAACTTATTACTTATTCATAGCTGTAACCAGTTCTTAAATCTTTAGAAAAAATTTCGTCACACATGTAACGTATCATAACTCTGATTAAGGAATTTTCGAATTACATTACCATCGATGAGTTTTTACTTGTTAGACTCAGATAGAAGTCAAATTTTTAAAACACGTCACTTCTTATTTCTAGTTTAAAAGAAAATAATACATCTTGCTAGATAAGTAATTTCTAAAAACATGTTATTGCTGTAAAATTTATTGGTTATCACAAAGTTATAAGCTTATCTTCTTTTATTGAATAAAGTGCCTTAAGGAATTTTATCGCTGTATCCAGTTTCCTTACAAAAATACACTTTATAAAATAGTTTTAATATTTACTTAATGAGAAAAAAAATGTCTTCTTAGAATAAGAATCTTATCTTTTTAAGAAAATATAGTCAAATATTAAGCCCTGTAGATAGTATTTCTTTTGAGCTTTTCGCAATTATAGATTTTCACATGAAAAACATTTAATCCATCTTAAAATCTCATTTTATAGAATTTTCAGAGTAAACATTTTGCCGCCTTTAACTGCCGCAAAATATTGGAGCTTTTTTTTTTTTTTTTTTCCTTTTTTGGTTTAAAAAGGTAAGAAGGAAAGAGTGGAATGTGGATGGTTGGTCAATATGTTCCTTTCACGAAAAAAATAAAATTTCGAATAAATGGCAGTTCAGACATACGTATATAAAAAGGAAATTCTAAGAGCTTTCTGCGGAAAATGTGATGAATCGAAAAGAAGAATATATTTTTAACTTTTAAAGTTATAATGTAACATTAATTTTAATGTTTTAATGTTATTTGATATTTTTAACATTTCTTGGTATTATGTCTTTATTACACAAAATCGTAATTTTGAAATTATATAAAAAGACAAAAACATAATCGTCTTTTTAATTTTTTATCATCAATCTTGTTTTATATAAATGAAAGTATATTCTTATCACTACGCGACTATTTATTTAAATAATTTTATTCATGGGATAATTAATAAAATAAGTTAAATAATTAATAAAATAAATTAAATTAATAAATTAATAGAAAAGTAATTAATTCTGTTAATTCATGTACCAAATCTAAAGTTCATCGTTAATGCAAGAATTAGTTTGTCAAAATATGTTATTAATAATTTGTTGATATAATCTTCTAATTCAGATTATACATCTACTGTCATAAAATTTTCATACAACCTAAATTAATTATTACAATTTACTAAATGAAAAGAAAGCGTCTATCAAATTCGAGGTCTCTTGGTCGAAGCGAATGAATTAAAAAAATGTTAGCTTTATATTAGTTCAAAATATATGTCTTATTTTTTAAATAATAATACTTTTAAGTGGTTGCTTTATTTAGGCTTCAAAGAAAATAATAATAACAAAACAACATACTTCGACAGAATATATAATTCAATATAATACGAGATAACTTTTTAAAACTTTTTACGAATCTATTTCTATACTTGTACTTTTTAGTGATATGAAAGTTCTGCAAATATTAAGATTACGGTAATGCATCATTTTTGATGACGCAAATGTTATTCTTTTCTATATAATGAATAAAATTATTTTTAAACAAGTTTTCAATGGGATTATCATTGCCTTTTAAGAAAATCCATTTCAAATCGACAAACATCAAAATGTTTATTGCTAATTCTCATAAATTCAAGCATACAATTCAAAATAGATTCTTTTCTAAAAATATAAGTCTTATCTTTCATAGAAAATATAATCAAACACTACGCTCAGCAGATGATATTTCTTTTGAACTTTTTACAGTTTTAGATTTTCACATGAGAACCATTTAATCCATCTTGAAATCTCATTTCATAGAATTCTCTAAGCAAACCTTTTTGTGGTCTTTATCAGCTAAAAATATTAGGATGGGGTTCTTTTTTTCTTTATTAGAAAAGATAAGAAAGAATGAGTGGAGTGTGGGCGGTTGGTCAATATGTTTCCCTCCCAAAAAGAATTCTAGCAAATAATAGTTCAGATATATGTATATAAAACGTAAGTTATAAAAGTTTTCTAGGATTACTGTGATGAAACGAAAGAAAGAAGGCTTTTTATGAAACTTTCAATTCCATCCTTAATTCCTTTTTTTTTATATAATGGTTTACTGAATTATCAATATATATTAATTGATATTATTAAAATGTTTTTATTATGTTGTCCGATATTTTAATATTGTATGATATCATGTCGGTATTATACATAACCGTAATGATATTTATTAATTATAATAAATATCATAATCGTAATGATATATTTTTATAACCGTAATGACATTTATAATTTGTAATGTTTATTAATTATAATGATTTTTAATAATTATATTTATTAAAATTTTAAGACCTTAAACTTAAAAAGCGCATATTAATCCAAAATAACAAAAGGTTAGCTTGCATAACCAGTTTTATAAATTATATTATTAATCTCACGTTTTATGTAAATTAAAGTATATTCTTATCACTACCCAACTATTTATTTAAATAAATTAATACTGGGGTTAACTAATTAAATAAATTAAATAATTAATAAAATAAATTATATTAATAAATTAAAAGAAAAGGAATTAATTTAGTTAATTTATATATCAAATATAAAGTGCATTGTTAAGACATGAACAGAATCTGTCAAAATGTAGTGTTCATAATTTACTGTTATAATCTTCTAATTCTAATTAATGTCACTAAAATTTTGATATAACGTCAGTTAATTATTTAAAACTTGTAATTTATTAATTACAATTATTAAATTTGACGAGTCAATAAAGAAGTAAACAAAATTGAATTTTACCTTTAGGTGAGATGAACACTTATATCTTCATTTTTAAATAATTGTATTTTTGATTGTTTTATTTAAGGATTTGGAGAAGATAATAATAACAAAACAACAAATTTTGGAAGAATATATATTCAATATAATATGAAATAACTTTTTTTAGACTCTTTACGAATCTATTTCTATAACTCTATACTTTTTAGTGACATGAAAGTTATGAAAATATTAATGTTATAGTAATGCATTATTTTTGATGAATGCAAATATTGTTCTTTTCTACACAATGGACAAAATTATTTTTAAATTAATTTTCAATGAGATTTTAATTAGTTTTCAATAATTTCCATGAAAAATTTCAAATCGATAAAAAAATTTAAATAATGGTTTAAAAGTTTTTGATAATTCTTTTAAATTGAATTCAAAACTCAAATAACTCTCTGTTAAAAAAATTAAACATACTATCAAGACAAAGCCTCAGATCCTGCTCTGAATATTTTTTTAAAATTAAAAACAAATTTGTTAAAAAAATTAAACAATTTTCACAAATTTTATACATAATTTCTATTAATATATAAGTAAACTAACTAAACACTGCAAAAAAAAAACTATCTTTTTTTAGATAACATATGCATATGTTTAAAAGAAGAAAACAATAGAAAAAGGAAATGAGTTTATAAACCATCACATTTAAAAAATTTTTTTATCAATCTTAGCTGTCAGTAGAATTCCAGTTTCCAAATTTATTACTTATGATCTTATTGTATAGTCGTGTTTTTTTTCCCTTTCATTTCATTGTGAATCATCAATTTATTTCATTTATTACAAGCATTATAGTACTATAATATATAAATATTTATTAAGTATTTTTGAAAGCAATAAGAATATCAACAGGCATTTATTATCAATCTGCATTTTATACATTTAATTTAAATATATTTCATTATTCTTTTGAAAACAAATGGTGTTAGTGCAGAACATACAGATTTAGTGCAAAATTACAAGAAGAACCACATTCTTGAAACAAGAATGATAAAGAAAAGAGGGCAGTTTACAAAATGTTAAAAATAATTTGGCCATATGCCATTCAAGCAGCCACCAAGAAAGATAACTGGGAAAGTGAAATAAATCTTTTCATAATGTTCGGATGCTGAAAGATTCTTCTTTACTAAACAGAATATAGACAGTTTTTTTTCCTAACAAATAAATTATTTTAATTTTAAAATACTTAAAATATTTTATTGGAGAGGTATCATTTTAATTGGCATAAATTCAAATGAAATCAGATTGTATCTCCAGCATGAAATTGAAAGAATAAATATATGAAGAGTTAAACAAATGGCTGACAGAGTTATAAATACATGGCTACTTATAAATTAGCGCAAAATATATTGTTTCCAATACAAAAGCCTCTCTATTTGTCATTTTAATTTCATCAAAACAATAAAAAGTTCTTAAAAACACGCTTTTATTAGTATATTAAAACGCAGCAAAAATTTCTTTATCAAGAATGTGAAAATCAAAACAAAATCATAAAAGCAGATGGCGCTGATAAAAGTATTCTAAGCAAACTGGAATTTTAATTATATTTAAAAAAAAATACTTCACATTTTTCTGGAATGTTTAGAAATTTAATTTCTTACAATATTGATGATGGCATAATTTTTATAATATTTTTATTGGAACCTCAAATTTCTTATATGTTGATTTAACCAACATATTTTTGAGAAAAATATATTTACTACATTAATAAAAGCTTGTTTTAAAAAACTTTATCCTTATTATTTTCTACTTTTTAGAAAATGATGCATTTCATAATTCATTATTACAAATATTATGAATTCCTTTAATCGATTCTTTTTCAAATTCACTACCAGATGATACCTCTCACTTGTAGCTAAGATGAATCAATTATCTGTAACTAAGCTATGAAAATATTAAAATATTATATTGTCATCAGAAATATATAATTTTACAAACTTTCGGAACTCTTTCACAATAGAAAATGAGTGAAATATTGGCCACAAAATTACTTCTTACAAATATGGAACAAATCATATAAAATGAAAGCATGTGAAAAATGTGACACTTTACGGAACGAATTAAAAATACGTTCAGATAAAAGAAATCAAAAACATATCATCTGGTAACAGACAATCAGTTTGTTGGAAGAAGCGTAGAAAGTTCTTGCGAGATCATCATGGAATTATTTTTTAAGCGATGAAATGTATACATTATTACACAATTGAAAGGCAATGGGAAATAGTATAGTTAATAATTAAAATTACGAAGAAAATGCGTTTTAAAAATTCAAAAACTTCATTTTATGTATCTAATTTTATTTTTCAAGATTTATTCAGACATGAACATTAGAAATATGTACAGCGACTAATCCAGTTATACATCATTTTCTACACGTACATTTTGTTTTGTTCCGAACGTCTGATAAATAAATCCCCTTAAGTTCAATACAAATATATCATGTCGATATCCTTTTATTTCTGTTTCCTCTCCAAGAATGATAGATCAAGGTTCTGTTGAAAATACATCATTTTGAGATAAACAAAATGACATCTATAATTTTCATTGTGTTTGCTGTGTCACCGAATTATTTCTTTTTATCTCAAAATGCATGAACCGAGAAAATCTTGATACGATATATGAATAAATTTGTTTACTTATTACAGATGAACTTATTACAGATGTTGATTTTAGAAACAGGAATAAAGTGTCTTGTTTTCAGAAAAGAGAAATATGTCAATCATGCCATCAAATAAAAACAGACTTGCTATTATTTCTTACGATACAATAAATACCAAATGCCTGAATGACGGATAAGAGTTATTTTTATATACGCGTGATTATGCAATAAAATATCGAGGAAATTTCTATGTTTGTGGAAGAATAAATCATTTGTAAAAATACGGTGTCTTATGAATTATTTATAACAAAATTGAATTCTTTGTTTATCAAGATTACCTTATGTAGTTTTTAGAAATTTAGAAATTATATTTCATTAATCCCACAGTGTCAGTATTTTATTCATATTTATGCTCTGCAAATGTTTTATGTTACACAAATATCAAATAAAAAATAACTTTTATTACGAAATATTATTCTTTTCGTCTGTAGGTTGGGAATCAAGGAGTGGAAATTCAATATATTTGATTTTGATATCAATAGTTAAGTGGAATTCGTAAATGGCACTTTAATTCTTGAGTTCTTTTATAAGGTACATTGTATCACAAAGAAAATATTACGAACACAAAGATTAATAGTTGCGATAAGGCAAATTCGGATAAATCGTTGCAGATAAGTCATGCCAGTCATGGAAATTCATCTATCATGTAAATGGACATGTTTGGAGGTACAAAGATAAACAGTAGACGGATATGAAAATAAAAGAAAACTACTAATTTCCTGATAATTATAGGGAAAATGAGATAGCGAGATTTAATAGTCCTTGGTAAACGGCATTAACATTAGTTTCCGTAAATAATTATTTTTTAGAGGGGAACAATCGAAAAGGGACAAAATTCCTCTTTATCAATTATTATGACCAACCTGTCGATAAACCTGTGAAGGCTGAACAAAATACATCTCGTCGAAATTTTAGAGAATTTTGTTCAGCTTCACGGTTACTTTTTCAATTCTGAGTCTTTATTTTATATTTAAATGTTGCAATTGGAGATACTTATGATGAACTTTAGCTTATTGCCTCACAAATGGAATTATTTTAAGCAAATAAATTTGAAATGACATGTAATAGACAGGAAAAGTTTCACTTGCTTTCAGTTGGAGAAATTATAGTAATTTGTTGCTTTTCCTGGCACTTCGATCTAGTAATAGAATTTTCTTTCAAAAAATTAATAGCTTATTCATAAAAGTTGAAAAAAATGCTTAAGTTGTAAACTATTCACTTGCATTGGCATAGATGTCTTCTTTATGTACATTCTTATAATAAATCCAGATTGACAAAAAAAATCGGAATCAACATTATTTCCAAGATGGTCTATTTGACAAAAGCCAAGATTAATGGTTGGTCTATTCGAAGTTTCACCTCAAATGATGGCCTAGTGAACGTAAGACAATTACTCTCGTATTAATTGGTATTGGATTTAGTTGCCATATATGTTATAATAGTATCCAAAAATTAACTCAGAATATTGAGATCTGTCTCCAATATATCTGCACAATTTAAAACTGGTTTTTAATCTAACAGATATCTCAATCAGTCTTTCATATTCTTGTTTTTTTTTTTTTTTTCTTTCTTTCTTTTCTTTTCTTTTTGCTGGACTTACTTATATTAACGATGGTGGATATACTGCTTCTCAAGCAGCATTTCTTCTTCAAAAATATGGCAAAAAAAATTGAAGTTTAATTCCGCATTCATAAAAGAAAAGAAAATAGTTTCATAGATCTGACACTATATTAATTAAACAATAATTAAGAGCATTTATCCGCCAAAAGGCAAATTTCGAGCCAACTTTTCTCTTGTGTACGACTCCCACTTCCAAGGACAGGTTTTCTGGAAAGGTAGTTGACGTTTATAATTGAAAATATATTGATTCCTGGTGGTTGACTTTCAAAAACTCAAATTTGATGGATAATGGAATAAATTAATTGAGTGTAAAGCTATCCGCACAAAGGACTAAATGTACGGATTAGCGAAGCATCACTGAAATTCAACATAAATATAAGAGATTTTATTTCTTTTGTCATCGAATCTTGTATTAATTTAAAGAAATTTATATTTCTGCTGCAACTATTTGCAAAAGTGAATTTGCCTACCTATAATAAATAAGTTTTTCTGAATATGATGATACATTTCATAACAAGGCAACACTTTTAAATGTTATTTTCATTCATGCAAAACATGTATAAATGTAAGTTACTTATCAATGTAGTTGATTGCAAGCATGTTGAATTGATTCATCAGTACGAATCAACAACGATTTAAATTTATATAGTCGCTCACGAAATTTCAGTTTTGAAGTTTAGCATATCTCCTCTATTATAATTTTACCTATATTAAAATAAATCTTGTTTTCGGTATTTTTTCAAAATCAATTCATGCTCAATATCATTGATTCGGAAAACTACAGGAGTTTGCCTCTCAAAAAGTAAATAAATATTGGCACTTGCTCTCTTTCAGATGTTACAATAATTTCGTGTACGTATTTTCGAATTTTTCTAAAATTTTATCTTGAAAATATTTTTAATATTCAAGTACCCAGCTTAATTGAATTTTACCTTCTAATTAAAACCGAGCTGAATTTCAAATGCTTTCCATTTACTTATGATTACATCTCGATTTTGTTTTTATCAAAGAAATCGAATCAAACAGAAAACATTTGCTCCAATAATTTAAAAACTCCAAACCAGCTTTGAAACTAAAACTTAATTTTTAAAATTTAATAATTATGCCGGGATTAAAATATTAAAAAATTATTGTAAATACTTTTTTATATATTGACTGGATTACAAAAATACACTTTGCAGGCCAAATGCTACTGCAAGTCTACTGCAAGTTTCTGGTACTTACATATCAAATAAAATCATATTTATAGAAATGAAAAGGACAAAAATATTTTCTTAAAAAATAAATAAAAAAATATTAATGATATTAAATTGATAATTTTTATGAAAAAGTTTATTTTTCTATTTTTATTTTAAATTTACTGTTGTTTTGATATAAATGATACTTCAAATTTCTAATAAGAAATTATTTTGTTTCGAAGATGGCTCAAATTTATAATGAAAATATTTCTCTGTGTTTTTGTACATCTTTATTTCCTTCTTCAACTTTAAAGTTCAGTTTTGTCACTTTCTTATGTATACACATATTTATATATTTACATAATTTCCTTTTTGTTTCTGCTTAAATGTACATACATATAAAGTATGCACTCAAGAAACGAAACGAAACATTTTGCCAACGCCTTCAAGGATAAAATTTGATTTCTTTCGTCGGCTTGTATTTGTGTTAGACTTTCGATATACATAAAAATATATTTTATATCCATGACATTCTCCTGAAAGGTTCCGCAAATAACATTTTTTTTTCTTCTACTTTTCCAGTCCATATTCTCATATATGTAATCCCTTTTTCACCGCATGGCACAGAATTAAGTTTGAAAATTTTTTTCTGAATATAGTCACAGTATACAAAAAAGACAGTTTTCTTTTCATTTTTTACGCACTTTTATGTATTTCCTATTTGTAAATATGCCCTTTCGTAGTCGATTTTTCACTCAGTTTCTCAAATGCAAGATTTTTTCGTTCATTTGTGTATTACAGATAACAATACTCTATTTTTATATTTTCAGGGCTTGACTGTCAGACAAAAAAAAAAAATAACTTAATAAAATTTTGATTCCATACGAATGGTGCCATCTGTCAGTGAATTTGAGTAAAATGATTTCAAGATTTCATAATATTCATAAGAATAAATTATAAATTGAAGAATAAAAGATAGAAAATAATTCAAACTAAAAATTCTACTTTTATTATATTAATAAAAGAGGGTTCTTCAATTTTATTCAATTCATTGGTCCTAAAAATTTATTTTCTTGCCGTTTTATTTTTCGATATTATTTATTTATCATATTGTTTGAATGAAGAAAGAATAAAATTTTAAAAGCAAAGTATTCCTGATTAAATGGTTTTATTAACAAATAGCATCTAAAATTCAATAAAATCCTGCATTTCAATATTATAATATTCTAATTGTGTTTGGAAAAAATAAAAATGAAAATTGATAAAATTCCAGATTTATTAATGATAAGCTGCATGTTGAATCATTTATTCCGGTTATAAAGTCTCAATTGTGTTCTTAATATATTTAAAGATGATTTATATATTCGAATCATGATACCAGTTAGCTCGTTTAAAATAATTATATTTATTATTTTAACATTAAATTTTCTCATATCTCAAACACAGAGCATTTAAGAGAGATAAATATTTTTATAATCATTTAAAAAATTTCGTTTTCGAGCTCCAGTTAATATCTTAATCCATCACAGTTTGCACCATATAGTTTGTCTTTGATGAAGGAAGCTCGCATTTTTTACAGAGCGTAATTTAACTTTAAATATCGGCTACAGATATCTTATACGATAAAATTATATATTTAAAATTAAAGTTATTCAACTTCGTCTTAAAACACTTAGAAACACTTATTATATTATTCAATAATGATGCAGCCATTTGTAGTATTGATAGTATTTTATAGATTGTAAACTTTTGATATGAATGACCAGCTCTTATCCTTATTATCAAGACTACTTGTGAAGCATCTTATTTAAGTAAAGTTCGCGTGAACAATTGAAAAAGAGAAATATTGAGATATTATTTTGCTTTACCCAATTATTATTTTATTTCATGCTTTAAAATGAAGAAGGAATAAAAATAAAAAGATAATGAGTATAAAAATTCGTTGTCGATCGATTTTAACGTAACAAAAAAAATATTAAGAAAATAAATCTTCAAAAAGGAATAACTATACATCTTCCAAACAAAAGGACATTCTTTATTTGTTGTTGAAGAGAAATATCGAGAAAGAAAAAAAATCATTCTTTAAGTTTTAAATTGTTTAAAAGTTTTTGAACAGATTATAAAATTTGTGAGATCTAAATTTTCAAGCATGAAAGAAGTCTTAAGACTTAAAAATTTTACAGTTGTTGAGGGAAAATATCAATGCGAATTCACCTTAACTAAAAGAGATGAGAGGGAATTTTGACCTGCTGGTGCTGGAAGCTGTTATGCCAAAATACCAACTGTATATGTGCATAAAAAAAGATTTTTTTTGTATAAAAGTTACAGAAGTTGTAAAGAAAAAACAATATTTTAAGTAATTCCATTTTCTAATCCAAAACGATTCAACAAAATAAATCTTCAAAAATAATTTTTTTAAGTTTCTGCGACAGATTTCGTATTAAATTTAGCAACACTCTCGTAAAATCCACCTGAGGAATATACCAGAATAGAAAAACTTGAATCATGAAAAATAAATTTCCTCAGATAAGCCATCTTTCCTGAACAGCATCATAAAATATTAAATTGATTCACGCATTTTTCTCAGTGACTGAAATCAAAGAAATCCTTCCGTGCAAGGACTGCCTTCTCAATATTCTCAAGTCGAGAATTTTTTTTAACTGTACAACTCACCAGACATCTCCCAGCGTTAATACCTGTTGACACACACCTGGTATTAATTAACTGTATATAAATATATGTCATTCATTAATAGCGACGACGTAGTTTTCATTTTCTGGAGCCCTCCCAAGTGTGCTAGCTCTCTTGCCAATTGATTCTCAACGAAGAAAAATACCTCCTCAAGTAGTTGGCGTCACTTTTAAAAAGTTGAGCGGCTTATTCGTATTTTCAGCCAGATGTTCTTCATACATACTGTTTTGTTTTTTATAATTGAGGCTTAGGAAACACCATTCAGATTGCAGCTTTAAACTGGCTCGTCTTCCTGGGGAGACTCACCAACGCAGCGTCTTTAATTGAAGGCAGTGAATATTTCTGAAGCAATTTAAAAGTAATGCGCTTAATCACTCCGTTTCTTCCGCACCGTAACTACAACTTAAAGTTCGTCTCGTTTATTGGATAGCAATATAGGTGTAGGACAGCTCTTAATATTCGTATGAAGCAGTGAACTAGAAACAAACGTTTACTTAAGCTGGAAAATATAAATGGTCAGAATCAGCATTTGATTGCATCTTGAGGTCTTGAAAGTGGGGTATACTCTGTCTTCAGTAGTCCGTTTACTCATTGTTGATGATAGCTGCTTCTTATTTATTTTAAATTACGATAATATTTTGAATTTATATTAGGAGGCATAGATATATCTACAGGAATTGAAATCTACATATTTAAAGACGTAGCATTGTATTTTTAAATTGTGTTTCATAACACATCATATTTACAAAAATTACTGTACCTAAATTTTAAAAACACGTAGAATATAAATGTACCTTCAAAATTACTAAAAATTAAAACTAGTCAATAAAAAAATTAACGTTTCATAAATTTTAATAAGAAAAAGCTTTCTACATCATTGTTTTTAATTTTGTTTTCTCTTTTTGTGTGTAATATAGTGATTTCAATATTCTGAAAATCAATAATTAATCGATCGATATACAAGTCGAAAAGTTAAAAAACTTGTTCGGAAAGAGGAAGCCATGATATGAAAGAAATGAAACAATAATTATGGTGTTTAAAGACAACATTGACTATCTTCTAATGTATTTTTTATACATGGTTGATAAATATTTTAAAGAAGAATGTAGAGAAAGATTATAGAACCTGATAAAAAGAAACATTAAGATATTTAATGAAGTTCTGATTAGTAATAAATGATATTATAATCTAATTACTAATAAACACAAATACAACAAATTACTAATTTTTGTAATTACTAATAAATTACAAATTGAACATTATAATGGTATTTATTATATGCATCCATTATTATTTTTGGTAATGTTCAGCCATTCTTTTTTTATTTTTAATTGGTTACTTTTCTTTTTATGGTTACGTTAGGATTTCTATATGCCTGCATTTAAATTTCTCTGCAATCAAATGCAAAATCCACGATTTTAAACATAAATGTGAACAAATAAATAGTTAAAAGATTAATAGTTTTTGTATAGGCAAATTGTTCTTTATTCTAAAGTTGTTTCATTAATTATTTTGGGATGGAGATATAATAGGTCATAATGAAATAATGTAAAGACAAAAACAAATACTTTTATCATAATAGTTTAAACACAAAACTGCAACTTCACATTACTGCGCAGACAAGGAGGAGGTAAAATCTATTTTTACTTTTTAGCAATAAATAAATACTTTATTCACCATATTTATATCTCAAGCTTTTATAGAGAGTATGAAACATATTTCCTACCATAATCTGAAACAATCGAAATGCGAGCTAAAACTTTAATCTGGCATTAAGAAATATTTATCAATCTAAGTATTAGTTGTAACTCCAATTCTGGCAGCAATCTCAATTACCTACGATAAAGACATGAATTTTCTAGCAAAATGTATGTGTTGAATTAGGTTATAATGTGTAATTTTGAAATATCTGCTTTATTCTAATCGAGAATGTGGTGCATAGTATTGTACCGGAAGGGGAATATCTTCTCTATTCTAATCGAAAATATTCTTACTCAGATGTTAGTAATTATATATAATTATAATTCTCAAACTTAGCTGCTATTTTCGTTTAATTAGAAAGGAGACGAATGGAAATTCTGAGCGTTTTCCAGTTATATTACAGAATGTTAGCCCTTCCTTTAGCTATTATCTTTTCCTATTGATAATTAATACTTTAAAAAGTTACGGCATAAGGATGGAAAAGGCATGATGGCATTATTGCCATGATTGTTCTTCATTTCCCTAAAAGTAAGAATGACAAAAAAATATACTGTTGAATTATCTGGAATTATATTCGTTTAATTATTATCAATTACAAGTAGTAGTTTAAATGTTTAATAAACAGTCTAGCTCTTACGCAATAAAATTTTTTAAAGATTATAATCTTTTAGATGTACGTTGTACCAAAATATAATTGTTGTGAATTTAGAAATCTGAAGAAAAAAAATTATCAACTTAACATATTATTTATTTCACAGATTCTTTATATAAAATTTATTTTTAATCATCCAGCTGTAAATTCCTCAATTTACTTGAGATTTAAAGTGTTATTTCGCAGTTTCGGATTGATATTGGATTTGTTTAGTTAATATATTTCTACCAATGAGTTATACTATAACAGCATCACATTTTACTTTACTATCATGACATTATATTATATTATACTATCATAGCGTTGCATGTAAAAAAGTGGTTTACATAGTTTCGAAAAGCCTTTTTTCCTATTTGTAAGCATTTCACAACAACGATTTAAAAATCAATAAAGAGCAAAAATCAAATCATCATTTAAAGAGCAATCATCAATTAAAAAGCAAAGCAACAATTAAAATATCAATAACGAAATAATTGGGGTGATTAAATAATAATTATGCTTGACTAATCATTAATTGCTTCACTCCTTAAGTTAAAAATGTATTTTCCTTAACCTTATTCAATATTTGAAGACGATTATAATTTTACAATCCGACAATGAATCTAGCAACTCAAAAGTTCATTATGACTAAGCATGGGAACAATGTGTAACAAGGTAGAAATATTCGTGCTCTAAGCATGAAGGAAGGGTGTCATTGGGCGACACCAGTGCGTTCTGCTTTATGAAGATGTGGATATAATCGAGAGGTCTGTTTGACGAAAGGCATGAAGTGGTTAATGCAGTCGGAAGCGTGCGGTGATGATATTTATACCTCAAGCTTCCTCAGCACTTCTTTTTCATCATTCTTCCACTTCGTAAGAAGCTGGCTCAGTATGTTTTTGAAAAAGAAAAGAAGAAAGACAGTGGCGCTGTCTTCTACAAATCTATGCTTTAGAGATGAAAGGAAGTGCCAAATAGTGAGATTTCAGCCGAAACGAACGCAAAAAGAGATTTTCTTCCCCGAGCTCTGACTCAAAAGTCTAAATGTATTCGATACCTAAGGGCACTAGACTTTCTGTAATCCGTTTCTGGAAGTGATTGGAAAGAAGTGAATCACATTTTAATAAGGCCTTTTTCCTTTGACAAAAATCTCTGGTTTAGAGATGAAAGGAAGTATCTCATAGTGAGATTTCAGCCGAAACGAACGCAAAAAAAAAAAAAAAAAAAAAAAAGACTTTTCTCACCCCAGCTCTGATTCAGTAATTTGAATTTATTCGGTGTTTAAGGGCATTAGATTGTGATTCGTTATTCGTTTCTGGAATTGATCGGAAAGAATTGGATAAAATTTTAACTGGGCTTTTTTATAGATAAAAATATTCCAAATCTTACTCATTAGCATTTATAAATTTATCATATTTTATGAATTTAACGGATGATAAACAAAAAATAATAAGTTAATTATTGAAAAGTTAATTTAAAATAGAAGACTAGGTTGGAAAGTCGATTTTTGGCGAGTATTGAATATTTCTTAATTAACATACTGATTTTCTGAACAGTTTCTTTTATAAAATAGTTTGAATAGTTTTCTATATTTATTTTGTGGAAATTTATATTCACTATATCATCTTTATATTTGCATAACATGCGTTTTAATAGTATTTTGGATCTTTAAATGCCGTTTCATCGAATTTGGATAAAATCTTCTTACGAAAAACCTCAAATTAAAATCTAATGCATTGATTTTTCAAATTTGGTATGATAATTCTCAATATCTTTTGCAGTTCCTGAGCAATCTATTCATTCAAAAAGATTTTACAATGTTTTTAATATTAAAATTGAAAATTTCATGTTATTTATCGGTGGAATGCCAGTATTTAAATATCGATAGAAATGCAGCTTATTTCTTAGATCAGGAACTAAGTAATATTCTTCAACAGTTAATTATTAGTTATCTGCAAAATTTTGAACAAATCATTTGATAAATTTCTAAATTAGAAAAATTTTGACTTATACTTCTTTTTATCCAAAACAAATCCACATTTCTTGCAATTTTCAATGCACTTTTGGCTTTTAACTGAGATATTTTGGTTTTTAAAGGCGTTTTTCCCCTCTATTTTATGTCAAAATTCAAAAATAAGTATTTTATTATATTTTTCAAAAAGATAATTCATTTGTACAGTATTGTCAACGTATTATATAGTATCTCCAAATAAAATATTGCATAACTTTATCGTAAAGCATAATATTATACAGCATTCTATAATATAGTATTGCATTGTTCGAGAATACATGAATATACAAAATTTCAAAATTCTAGTACACAAAAAAATGGGTGAAAAATCGATTTCAAATTTCATTGAAATATAAAACAAGATAAATTAAATAAAAATGTGTAAAATTCTATATCAATTAACACGTTATATCGAACAGCATTATTACAGGCATTTTGTACTGGGTTGTTACTATTTTATTGAATATGCTGATTATATCTCTTTAAATGTTCACTTCTTTGACTGAATTATTTTACAGATATTATGTTAGAATCTGACAATTTTTTATTTTTATTCTAAGATTTTCAATATACAAAAAAAAAATATAAAGATTGATAGAAAATCTTAAATATTCTTAAAACATTTATTACGCATCTCCGATACGCAAAATGTCCGTATTGGATATAAGCGTATAAAATTCAGCAATATAATTTAATAATTAGACGACAAATCATAAATTAGGCTTAAAAAGGCTTAGTCCTTATTTCCTAAATTAGTTTTTATATATCTTTCCAAGTATACTTTCGAAATCAATATAATTGCTGCTTTAAATCAAAACAATATCGAATGTCTTTTTCATCTCTTAAGGGAAAAGCAATTATATTGACTTCTTGCAAATACAGCCTAAATTATTTACTTCTAATACTAAAGTTAGCTTACAGATGTTACTTAGATGATTTAATGAGTGTTACTCCAGCTGGAGATTTCATCTCAATTCGTCTCAGATAGCAAAATAATTGACTCAATTGTTAGATAAGCAAATCGTAAAAGCAGAAGGAAATTTTAAAAAAAAATTATTTCTTCTATCCTCTAGAGTTACATCTTGCTTGTAAGACTGTTGGTACAATTAATTGAACTTGTGCTCGCAAAATATAAAAATATATATAATGGTTTTTCCTTTACTAATGGGCAAGAGTACTCCGATTACTTCAGACAATTTATTAAATATTATTTCGCAATATATTGCAATATCTTGCAATTTCGCAATATCTATCCCTTAGAAAATTTTGAATTGAGGGCAAATGGGGTAAGAATAGGAGGGATGTAAGATCGGGTACTTTGATTCTGGCGTCAGTAGCTCTGCTGTCTGTGAACAGATTCGGACCTCCGCTCAACTGATCAAGAAGGGACAGTCGTATTGGTCTTGCTGCTAAGATGCATTCACGCTTCAGCCGAAGTAAGTTTGTTTTACAATGTCTAATGTTATTTTGTTTTTAAACTACCCTTGCTTAATAATAGTTGAAACTATAAAATTACTTATTAATCTAAACTTATATACTTTTAATAAATAATAATAATTTATCACCTAAAAGACAGTTTGAATTTAGACCAATGGCAGTGTGGATCTGTATCATTTTTATGATGTAAGCACTCGAAGTAAAACGGGATAAGCAAATGAGACAACAATTTAATAATAAATTATAATATTTTGAAGAATTCAATAACCCAAGAACTTACCAAAAAAGGGCAAATTGATCGTCGTGAAACCAGAAAAGCATAGAAAAAAAGAAGTTGTCTGGTAAAATAGAGTATTTGAAAGTAGCCAAACGCCATCAATGTTTCATAGAAAATTTTAAAAGATAGAGTAAATAAATAAAACACTTGTGCAAATAATCTATTTAAGCGATTATTAAAGAGGGATTTGATCCTCGTACCCTTGTATTTTCGGAACAAAAAGAAAAAGAATTAGTGGATTATATATTTCCTGTTAGGGGTAAAATATTTTTATAAAATTTTTCATTTGTTATATAGAGAAATTCTTCTTGTAATAGATTAATAATTCGAATTCGTACAATTTTGATATCTTTTGAAACTGAAACATTTTCATGGTCTTTCCATTAATAATTAAGTACTTTTTAACAAATAGTACTCCGTATTGTGAAACACTTCATGACTGGTTAAGTTTTAAACGACAAATTAAAAATAGGTTAGTATTTTATAAAATGCTATGAGATAATTTTAATAATTATACAATATTGGAAATAATAAAATAGTAATTTTGAATTCGATTATATTAATTTAAATTAATTAGATTAAAAAGGATTGTAAAGATATTTAATACTGTATTTGACATTTTAATTTTTTACATCATTGTATATTATATATATATATATATATATATATATATATATAAACTGAAATTCCACATTATTTTTTTACGAACCAATATTCAACAAAAAAAAATTAATTTATCAGTAGTAGGTGAGGCAAAATTAGGTTTTATCCGTATTTACGTTTATTAGCGAGCATTGTAAAATTATACGTGTTATTGATGGTGCAAGTTATGATGAAATAATTTTTTAAAAAAAATAAAAAACTAAACATTTTCATATAATTATTTTTTAAATGATAATAATCACTATCCTTATATTATCCTTGTCCTTATATCCTTAAACTTTTATAAACTTTGATATATGTTGGTTCATTCAACACATCTTATTAAAAATCTTTTTCATGTAGCGTATATAAAAATGTTTTCATGTAGCGTATATTTTATATTCTTTGTTAAAAAATTGTTACTATATGTTTGCTTATCAAAAATAGTTATATAAGAAATAGTTATATAATATTTTTTTTTGATAAAATTGAATTACATCGACTTTACATCAAGTTTTGTAAATAACAGTATTATCGAATGATTTGAAAAACACCAAAAACATTAGTAACATAGACAACTTTCTAATTATAATTTGTTAATCTTGCAATATTAACAAACATATAAATAAATTACCTAGAAAATATCAACAATCAGAAATTTACATAAACGCATAGTAAAACCTGAAACCGCGACTCTTTTGATTTGAAAACAAAAATAATGACTAATTCTTTTCAAATGAATCAAAGTCGATATCAACAGGATTCATCCGAAAAGCAGAACCTCGTAGTTTCAGGATTCTAGAGTTACCTGAATTGATCGATACTGTTCTCCATTGATTACCGATGGTAGAGGTGAAAAAAAAAATTTTTTTTTTTGAGTTCATCATTATTTTGAGCTTTCTCTTGAGATATTATTACCTGTACGGTATCTTTGAAGAGGAATCTTTACCGGTAACCTGGAGACAAAAAAGAATAAGCATCATTAATCTTAGATCTAAATAAATCTGTAGACAGAAAGATGGATTGGGAAATTCGAATTTTCCCGCAGAGAATTTAGGTATTTTTGAGTGGAAAAATTATTCTTGGGTCTTATAATATAGTTTTGGATTCATTTGGAAGGAGGATGTATAAATAAGAATATCTTTCAAGGTTTTTTTTAGTTTTCTTTTTATGGGTTACTTTATGTAATTTATGCATCAATTTATGCTTTTTTAAAATTTTTTATCAACCTCATTGATGGAAATAAATGTATAAGTAATCAGGTTTTAATAGTTTTTGTTAATCTTTAGTTTATTTTGTTAGTTGCGAATGCATGAAATTTCAAAATATCCTTTTAAAATGGAGACTATATTTAAAAAAAACATTTTTTCTTTTTCCAACCCATTACGTAATAATATTTGTTGATCAAATTCTATCCATCGTGGAATAGTATATTCTCGTCTCCTCCCATTATTAATTAATATAGCCATTATATTCAACAGATACGTTAAGACAAAGAAACAAAATTATCTCTTAGTTGATTAGAGAATGAACAGATACTCTATGGAAGTTTGAAATCATAATGGTCTAGTGATACTGAAAAATTCTGTTTGGAAGAGGTTAATAACTCAAATTTGTGGAATTTTAAGAGCTTTTCAAATGGAAATATTTTCATGTTTTTTTTTCTTAACAATTTCAAAAAATTTTATTAGATAGTACACCATATCGTGAAAAACGTCATAACTGGTTATACGTTTTTTGATATGACGTAATAAGATGGTTTAGAAAATCTTGAAATATCTAAAATAGTGAAATGAAAATTTTTGAACTCGATCACAATGAATAGGCATAACTAACAATTGAAAGTATATATATATACTATATAATAACTTAACTAGCTATTAAAAGCATTTTATTGCATATTTGTGCCCGTCACAGGGTTATGATTAATTTGACTTATATATATATTATTAAAAAAGGGATTTTTTACGTTTTTAGAATTAATGACTGTACAGCGGTAAATTAGAAAATATTTACAAAAATCTTTGAAATATTTGATAATTATTGTAAGATAAAGCATATACCAAGAGGGTATAGAGACATCAATAGCTTACTACAATCCTTTATTGTGTGAGACCCATAATAATACAAAAGATGGGGGAAAATATAGTGATATTCTAAGAAAAGTAACGAATAGTATTCGCTATTATAAAAAATGTAACAGAGGTAGTATTTATAAACATTACAGGACTTCGATTTATTCCGTGTAAGAGCTAAAATGTCTAGAAAAGGAAAGCTGAGAAAGATTATGACGACAAAGACAAATAGAGCGTATGTATTAATGTAACCTGAAAAAATAATTGTAAACTGTAAATTTATATTAATAATTTACAAAAGGAATTTTTATATTTTTAGAGTGAGAAGTTTATTTGAAGAAAATTGATAAATAGATTTAAAATAATTTTAGAAACAATCTTTTAATTAAAAAAAACATTAAAAAGAAATTGAATTAAACCCTATAAACCAAAATAAAATTCAGGCATTCTTCATTAAGCCCGTGATTTTTAAATTTTGAATAAATTTTTACCATTTCTCATTCTAACAACATATCAAAAGTTTATTTTTAGAAAAAATATAATAATTTGCTTAAAATAACAGAAATGGTACGCAGTTTGAATTTTGAAGAGCTAAGTTATAAAGAAATTAGAAAATAAAATTTAAAGAAAAAATAAAGAAGAGCTAAAATAACAATAAAATTAATAAACTAAATTTATGTAGAATATATGTCTGAACTTTCATATATATATATCCCTTCTCATTTATTTAAAGCATTATTTTTTTTAATTCATTTTATTTTATATGTATTTACGTAGAGTTTCTTTTCTCTTTTTTGCGTTTTGAAGAGCAAACGGCGGAAATGAATATTTTGACTGATTAAAATTCTTGTTCTACTACATTAGCTTTCTGTTGAATCTTTGTTCTGTCCTCTCTTATCTGTTGGTGAGAATTGTTTCATTTTATAGATGTTAGTTTCTGATATCGTGGTGCCACCTATTGATGACACTATTAATCATTCATAAGTTTAGCTATGCATTCGAATTCTTAGAATTTATTTTATTTGGTTATTTAAAAATTCTCTTTAGGGGACAGGGTGGATAGATTAACTGAAATACGATTGTATTCTACTACAATGCCATAGGAAACACATGAAAGTTTTCTTCTAGAAAAATAAAATCGAAAAATTTGATAAAAATATAATTTTGAAATTAAATATTACATGCATACACAAAAATATACAGAATTTTAAAATCCAATAAAAGCTTATATAAATATTTGCACTCGTTTTGTTTACACTTAATATATTTTCTCCCTATATGGGGAGCTGCTTCGGTTAAATATTTGTTTTAAAATGAAATGTTTCGCAGTTACTATTCCAATATCACTTTTTGAGCTTTCTTTGGAATATTAATGAAAATCAAAATGATTTTTCTTGATGATAAAAAAAAATTATGCTGAATACTGATTCTAAAATGTATTAGATTTATCTACAGCTTGACAACTGTTTATATATTTTATCACTTTTAATAGTTTCGAAACAGTTGTTTAAAAAAATGTTAAAAATCTGCAAAAAATGAAAAATACAAATGATTTATAAAAAATGAATATTTTACACCAACTTATCCACGAAAAAAAATTTTGTCTGGTGCAATATTTAGCTAATTTAAATTTAAAAGGTTAAATTTAAGGAATCGATATTTTAGGGAAGGGTAAATATTTAAAGACAATTACAAAGTTTCTCTTTATATAAAAAGTTTTCACCGTTTATAAAATTTCAATCACCATTAATATCTGTGTTGTTTGTCTGAAATGTAATCAATAAATTTATATTACATTTATCAATAACTTAAAAGAAATTTGAAGGTGATTATTCGCAAAAAAAATAATCTATCCTTCGGTGATCAATCTAAGAACTTCATTGGTATCGTGGGCAGAGAAATAATTCGCGTCTATTATTTCATACGGAAAGGATTTTGATACCATCCAACCCAGACGGATGAAAAAGAATTACCCACGATTATCAGTAGAAAGATAAGATGAGACTAATTTAGAATAATGACGCCACTTGGGAAGATATAAAAGATTCAGTATAAGAAAAACATTAACATAATTTTTATCTACTCTCTAATAATCCGAATAGAGTCATGAATTCTTTTTATCCATTGTTAGATCGAATTTTTAAAAAAATTCTATTCCGTATTCTTTGCTAAATAAATAGAATTATAAGTCTATTGGTAAGGTATTATGATAGAACGATCACGTATTTATTATGAGACTTAAATTATTACTACAATTCAGTTTTCATCTCTACATTTTCACAATGGATAAATTTCAAAATCTTATGAAAAAAACGATATAAAATCATTCCTCATTTTCACTCTCCTTCTCTAAACTTTGGTCATGTATTTATTAATCAATTTTCATCTGTTTTTTATTATTTGGGGAAAAACATAATAATAATTTATAAAATTAAAAACTATTTATTTTTAAATAATATTGAAATATCATATTTCAAAATTAAATGGCAAGATTCTAAAGGATCAGCTTCTAAGAAGTAATATCCTGTTAGATTAAAGTTGCATCCAAAAGGCTTAGAACATTTTTTTCCAAGTCAAAAAAGATATTTTTGCCCTAAATTAAATTTTTATGAGCTAATTCCCGGCTCTATAAATAGAAACTGGAATTATTTAATCTTAAGCATAAATATCAAGTGAATTCAAGTATTAATGCTTATCACTGTTTACTTCTTCAAGAAAAATGAAATATACACAAACAAAGAAGAAATGCATACTTTTTTCTTTTCAAAAAGTTAATCATTTGTTTCATGCAAGAACAAACAACATAACTTAAAATCAGTTTGGGCAGATGATATTTTTGCAACTTTTTATTCGAGCTCTAATCGCAAGGTATTTAAAACTTTGACTATGTAATTAATCATCCGCAATAAATAAATAAATATAAATTAAAGGTTCGCGGTGGCCCTAAATTAAATATATTAAGACGCCGCGGTGGCTGGATGATAAGATCTCGGCTTGAGGCGAGATGATTCCAAGTTCGAAAATCGGTTTTGCCGAATATTTATTTATTATGTACTTGGGTTTGATACGCGCTAAATATGATATCCGAGGCAAACGCCTTCCCAATGGTGCGATGCAGTAGCTTGGGAATGAACATGTCAGCTGAGGTGTCGTCCTCATTATCTGATGACGATTAAAAATTCAAGCCCACTCTCGTCTACCTTTAGTATTGCTTCAAAATAGAACGATTATATAATAATTCGCCTATAAAATCTTATCAAATTATTGTACCTATAAACTGTATTAACTAGCATTAGAACTCACTCTTACAACACTGGCTTTTCATAAAAGAAAATATCATTTCATGAAAGGGATATTTCGGTCTGGAAGTGAGGCATAATCACAAAAGAAGGGCTCTTGCCAAAGAAATGAAGGTGAAATTACAAGACCTTCTTCCATTACCACCCGCTTAATTGTCGCTGCATGACAAGGCGCACTGTTATGCAGTCAGTTTGAGGAAGACTCTCTTGTTCCCATTCTTCTTATTTATTTTATTTTATGTTCTGCGATTGTGACTCGTCCCTCAAGCTGATCTGAATCTACCAAGACTCAGTTTCTTGAAGTCTCTGCCCTTATCTTTACAGTCAAGGGGAATTATTTTCTGGGTGGCTTTATTATTAATACACATATGGAGAAAATCAATTCTTAAAAATATCTCGATCCCTCTTTATTCTACTAATTATAATCTGCTTGATCATGCATCGCATAGTCTGGATTAATGATTCCTGAAAAGCAGGCCTTATGTAATATGTCAGCCTTGCCGTTCATATCCTACCATAACATCCCCAGCACTAAAACTTGAAGTTAATCAGTTAATTAGATCTTTATTCCATACAAGTAGCGCCATCTGATATTGAATCTGAGAAAATTTTGATTACAAGACTCCATAATATTATCAATATAAAATTATAAATTAAAGACTAAAAAGTAATACACTAATAAAAGTGAGTTTAAAAAAATGTTTCTATTAAACTTATTCAACTCTTTTTTTTTTTTTTTTTTTTTTTGTGAAGATGAAATATTATAAACGACTTTTCACTCATTTCCTGATATGCTAGAGTTTTGAAATTTTATACACTTGTGTTTTCTCATTGAAAAAGATTAATTGTGTTATCAATTAAGGTTTTCAGAAATTGTTAATGTTTCAACTTGTTAACTAATCAATTGATATAATTAAATTTTGATTTCATACTGGTAGTGCCACCTAATAGTGAATTCGATCGAAAATGATTTCTAGACTTCATAATATTATAGTAATAAATTATAAATAACTAAAATCGAAAAAAAAAAAGTTTTAAAAATGCTAACTTTTAATACAATAATAAAAGTGCGTTTTAAACCTATTTTGTTAAAGTTACTTACAATTTAAAATAATTTACATTTCCATTAACAGTTTCATGACCCAGAATATCTTTCCAAGAGCAACATCTTTCACTTTACATTAAATCTTCAATCCTATTGTGAATCTTAGTTGGCCGTAATCCATTGAAAGTTTATTTTTCCAGCTATCTAATGCAGTATCTAATGAACATTTATCAGTTGAAAGAATTGTTCTTGAAGACATAATCTTCTCAACAAACTTCGTTGATTTATAAGATATACGATCAGCAATTGCCAACACTTATTTTATGTTCTCGTAGCCTCTTTGTTCTGTTAATAGACTTGGACGAATTACAAATTATCAGCTGTTACACGGCGCTTACGTTTATTCTAAGAAAAGAAGCACAAACAAAACTCTCCAAGTCATTCATGACATAACGCTCATTGTTGTTAACGTAAGGTGTCTTAAACATTGTAGTAAGTGCGAATTTGGCACCTGGGGTGATTGAAATAGCAGCAGAGCATCAAAGAATTCGTACTAATTGGAGCTTTCTCTTTCCGTATTAGCAAAGTACATCCGGATGTTGAAATCCCTGAATAAAACGAATTTAGCAAACTCATTTTTAAAATACCAACATTAATTACTCTGAGAAATTACGCAATGATTCTTAACTCTTCTGCGCATCTTAACTCTCTCATTAACATTTCACTTCACGGTTAAAAAATTGGTCTCACAATCCTGTTTTGACCATTTTTTTTAACAATTCTATATATGCATATACATATGATTATTTTATCAATAATAAAAAAAAATTATAGGAAATAAAACTAATCATAAATAAAATTTAATGTATTAATTTATCAAATTTTAATTTCATGTTTTATATAGAGATTACTTTTATTCATTGTCATTGAAAATCTAACTGGAAAAACATGCAGTCAAAAACGTAGAAACAATTCTTTTATGAAATATGTAGTTTAAATCTCTCTCAAACCAGCCAGTGTTTTCTTCACCGCTTTTTAGGCGCAGCGAAGTGAATTCTTAATTGTATTCAATTCTATAATAATCTAACATAATTCAATTCTATAATATTAAAGTTGAATTCACTATCCTGCAAAAATCGCGGGTGGTATAACTGGAGAATTAAGCTTCCCCTCCGTATTTGGAGAAATATACTTACAAGCAATATGCTGGAGGATTCAGGTTCCCCTCCGTATGTTGGAGAAATATACTTAAAGCAATATGCTGCAGGATTCAGGTTCCCCTCAGTATGTTGGAGAAATATACTTATAAGCAATATGCTGGAGGAATAAGCTTCTACGCAGTAAGGTCGGTTGACCCAAGACAAATTTAACCTGTAGAAATCTAACATACGTGGCAGACCTTTAGAGATATCAGGACTCGAATCTTCGACCCTTTTACTATCAAACCGATATTTCACCATCAAGCCACCAAGTACTGCTATTTGACTAAGAATATATATCGTAATTTCACAAGATATCCGCTCAAATCGTTGCCTAGTAGTTAATTTCTGTACCATTAGAGATAGGGCATATACTTCCAATCGAAAAAAAAAATGTTTTAAATGGCATGATGAATTATAATTTCAATTATTTAAGTCGATAAATGAAATAAAAAAATATAAGGAAATCGAAATTTTTTGTGGTTCTTCGATCCTATCAATCATATTTAGTAAAATATTCTGGACAAACTAGCATTTTTTTTAAGTGGAATTTTTATTGTGTAAAATATTAGTGTGCCAAGAATATTTTACTAAATATGAATATTTTACTAAAGAAGAATATTTTACTAAATAAGAATTACTAAATATAATTACTAAATATGACTTATTGGACAGGGGACTGTATAAAAATGTAAATTTCGTTATTTTTCGGAAGTACATTTATTGATTCAAATTGCATGAAATACAATTCCTTCATAGTTTTAAAGCATTTCTCCAATTTAAAGTATATGCCTTTCTATAGTAGTTTAAAAATCAGTTTTGGGGCCAGGATTAAGGGAGGCACCTTGTATTTCATTGGCTGATTTGTCTGAAATAGTGATTAAAAAGTGTTTTTAAAAAAAAACTTGGAGATTTTACCAATTATTTTGCTATTTCTGTTTTGTACATCATCTTAAGGAGTAGTAAGGAAATTTTCGTAACAGTGAAGGGATTTTTTCGATTCACACATTATCCAAACACAATTCCAAATAATATACATAAGATTTATACACAATATCCAAAGAATATATTACTATATATTTAATCAATCTCATTAAAATAAATTATTTGCCTTTTTTTAATTTGATACATAATATTGTTGAACTACTAATCCATGAAGTTGTTACTACTAATCTATCCCAGCATTTAATGTATAAAAAAAAACTCGAAAAATAGTAAAGAGATTCTGTAAGAAAGCATATTAATGTAATTACGACTAAAAATAACCTCATTCAAATATTATAACATCACCATAAGGAAAAAAAAAATCCTATTTATTCCCACAATCAGTTCCGCCTCAGTTATTTATATCAGGAACAAGATTAAATTCCCTAAACGCAAATTTTATTAATTCTTGCCATCCGCTAGCAAGAGCAATTTCTTGTTTTTTTCACCGCTAATACCTTTTATTCTGGCTGTTGACAAGGCCATTTCAATTTTTAAGTATGTGCCAGGAGGGGGAATTAAGTGTGAAGAGAGGGGCGTTAAAGATGCACGTCACTGAGCCTGATATTCATTTAGAAAATGAGCATTTAAAATCACTACTCATGTCCAATCTTAACTTTCTTTTTCTTTTTCGCACTATTGCTCTAATCTTCTACACAAATGCTTTTATGAAACTTTCTCCTCGGGGGGGGGGGAGGTCCTCAATAGAAGGTGATGAATTTCCACCCACTCACCGCTCATTTTGGGGGGGTGAGGGAGGTGCATTGCCTAGGAAACGAAGACAGTGACGTCACATCACTCGATGGCTCCTCCTCCGTGGTCGAGGTTTAGCCTCCTTTTTTTTATTTCTCCTTTCCCTGTTGGCCCTCTTAAAGAGAGCGAAGGGCTCTATCAGGAATCTAAAAATAGAAGCAGGCCTCGGTGAAATTGGCTCAAAAGATGTGCTTGGAATCTCCAAGTGAGAAGATGATGGAGGCAATCTAGTTTCTTTTTCACAAATCGTTTGCTCGAAGAGACTCACTCGACTTTGAATCACTACAACTAACCTCCCCTTGGTGACACCTGAAATGTGAATCGATTCAAAGTTCCCTGAATCCGATGATTCTACTTAGTATCAGGCGCAGTGGCGACACTTGCTTTGGTGTCCCCCCCCCCTTTAATCTTTCGCCAATTTGACAAAGAAGACAGAATAATTTAGTCTATAATCAATTAATTAACGTATAATGAGTAAAATTATTTTACAAAATGCAATATATATATATATATATTAAAATTCATTTCAGCGTAAACGCCTGTTTGTACATGATTAATAGCATATTAATCGTCGTGCCCGTGCATCGAATTATCTCTTCTGAAATGCAAATCAGTTTAAGAATTACACAAGATACATAAGCACTTGGATAATCAGTTTAAGAATTACACAAGATACATACAACTTACATATGGATTCTTAGTTGAATCAGAATAGCACATTCTCGAAATAAAGAGTATAAATTTCTTAAATAATAAAGAAAAGAAAACATTTAAGGCGTTAGTATTCAAGGAGTAACAGTCCTATAGTTTTCAGAAGAAGATTAATTATTAATCATTTTTTAATTAGCATTTCCGTAATTCTTTTCTATCTGCAGACCGTATGGGGTAATCATTCGTAATCCCATATTTTAATGCAACAATTATGGAGGCTTTTTTTTCACAAGTTCTTCAATAAAATGATTCATAAATCTTTGAAAAAATACAAAAATTTACAAACAAATTGTTTAAGAAACCACGTTTTATATAATATACTTTTATACTTCGAAAATATTTTTAAAAGATTCCTCCACATTTCCCCAACACATAAGAAGGAAAATGTTTATCTCACCATGCATACGAGTAGACTGACCCACAGACAATCAATTTTTTGACAAATCTGGTCCGAAATGCTGCAGTGATAAAATCTTATGTCAAATTTCATCTATCTAGCTTATTAACATTTTGATTTATCGCGTTCGTAGGCACACGGACGGACATATTATTTCAAAATGTTTTCTGTGGTCTTTTAAAAATGTGGAGGTTCATCGTTTCGAAGTTAAATTGTTGGACAGTTAAAATTTTTCTTCATTGCAGATTTTATGTATGAAAAAGAAAAATAGTAGCAGTATTTGCAGCAGTTTATGAACAATACTCCATAAATATTATTCTTTGCAATATCAGTTGTTATAGACTTTGTACATGAGAAGGAAAAAGTGCACAAATATTTTCAACAGTTCATTGGCAGTACTCATTACATCCATTTATCTGGTCATCTTCTTAACATAAATAACATTTGATATACCATAGA
Organism: Argiope bruennichi; assembly: GCF_947563725.1. NCBI lineage: Eukaryota > Metazoa > Arthropoda > Arachnida > Araneae > Araneidae > Argiope > Argiope bruennichi. Next base: position 80,013,421 of record NC_079163.1, read on the forward strand.
CATGAAGAAGCAAAAAGTTGCAAATGAGGTGATTTAGCGCATTACAGTTAGGTACAAAGTTAATTATGTCTAGCCGAAGTGATTTAAGTATCTCAAAATAATTCTTCTGTCTTAAGAAACACAACGATATATGTGTAAGCTAATAATAGTATTTTAGTTAAAGGAGGAAAATTGCGTAAACAGGCCGAATACTATCCACTGAAAAATTGCCTCGCTAAGAATGTCAAACATTGTTGATAACAGATAATCTATAGCAAACAATATTTCAATCAATTGCTTCGGGAAAATAACTTGGAAACAAAAAGATAACATGTTTTACGATTACCTTTCCTTCTCCTTAAGTAATTTGAACTACGCCATCTATACTTTCAAATTTTTATGCGTATAAGAGACCCATTAAAAAGCTTAAATTCTTTTCTCTTTCATTATTGGATATATACTAAATGTGATGTTTCTTTATATATATTATTAGAAATATATATATGAGGTATCACTTTTCTCAGATACAGCAGCTCTTAAGTTGATGTGGGTGTTTCTTAACTGTCTGAAACCGCTCTGCTAATATGAAACCACAGTGAATACTTTTTCGGTCAGGTGTCTATTCAATAAACCAGACAGAATTATTATCTCATCGAACTTCTTCCTCAGAATTATGAATGACAGCCTCTTTTTACTCTCTTATGTTCGAATTTCGAAACGAGAAAGCACTCTAATCGAATTAAAAAAATTCGGTATTATAATGAGCTCCCTCGTTTTAAAACTTCTCTGCAATCGAAACATTCTATGCTGCGTGTCTCTCTGAATGCGACGAAATGAAGACGATAGCTGAATAAAGAAAAAAGTTAGGTTGATGAAATTTGGTATGTGTAACTTTGGGTATAAACATATGAAAATATGAAAATAGGGGATTTTGGAATATTCTAATAAAAGAAAATAATAGTTTTGACAAAACTCTAAAACATTGAAAAATATTTTTTTTTAAATAGTAGTCAATTTTAATTTTAACTAAGAAATTTATAAACTTTCAGAAATTTATTACATTTTTATTTATCTAATCTCATATCTAAAAATTTAATCTAATCAATCGATTTTTCTCACATTTCCTCAAGTGCTGGATTGAAGTGCACAATTTTTATACAATTGATTGTTTTCAGTGACAATTCTTTTTTTTTTCATATGATCAGAACTTAATTATTAATTAATTAATTTAATTTAATTTTTACTGTATACGAGTGACGTATCCAGTAAAGAATAACAGGAAAAATTTATCACATGATTCCATGATATTTATGATACTGAATTATACATTAAAGATCCAAAAATAGAAAATGACTTAAATAAAAGAATTCTACTTATTAATGCCTACTACTAATTCTACTTATTAATTATTGTAAAGATAAGTCTTTAAAAATGTTTTCATTTTTTTTTCATGAAAAAATTTTGTTTTTAAAACAACCATTGACATCTATTACAACTAAAGTAATTCATTAAACCCATTTACAATAACATCTTTTATAGTCAAAAAGAATTTGAAATTTCTCCGACATGCACTTATTATTTATTAGGCTTCATGAATTAAAATAATTCCATAATGAATAAATCTGATTTTTAGAACGATGCTTAAATGTTCACTAATGATAAATAGCAATATAAAAATATCTTTTAAAACTCTTGCAAACCTGTCATATCAAGTCCACTTTTTTACCTTTTGCCACTTTAATGAGCTTGAAAGACAATTCTGGAAAATTCATGATTAGGTAATCGATAATTGCTTTTCTTTTCATTCAATAATTCTTCTCGGTGTTAAAAAGATTTTCGAAAACTTAATGAGCATAACAAATTAACCTTTCAGGGCTCTTCAAATTCTAATCTTCTTGAGAGGAATTGTTTGGAAAAAAAAAAAAAAAAAAAAAAAAAACGTGATTTTAAAGGATTTTTTTTTTTTTTTTTTCTGCTCAGGGCCTAAGAAAAATTCTTTGCAGCTATCGCAAGCTGCAAACGTGTTACTTTAAACAAATTTAAATCCTACGACAATTTATAAGCAACGACGATACAATGTAAAATATTTGTAAAGAATATATTGCTCGCATTTTATTGTATTCAAAAGCTCTTCAGATTGCAATGCATTTAAATGCAGTGGGAAAAATCATTTTATAGCGTTTAAAAAAAACGCTTGTATAAAAAATTCATTTTGTAATTTTTTTCTCAATTAAAAAATTTCTCAAACGAAAAATAAAATTCTGGATATACCTTGTATATACTGGGTTTATAAAAATGACTTCGCCCATTTTTAATAGATGGCGTTAGTAGTACTGTTTATTTGCAAATAAATCGGGAAAGCATTTGAAAGATTTGACAACAATCTTCAAAAATTAGAATGTGACCCCTAATTAATTTGTTATCTATTAAAAAATATGTTATTAGTTGACATGTTATCTATTTAAAAATATTTTTAATAGATAATACGAAAAGGCATACTCAAACATGTTCAAATAATTCTTTTTTGTTTGTTTATTTTTAATTACTTATTTTGTTTTAGACATTTAAATAACAAAAATCCTGCAATCTTCTGCACGAGTTAGGCACGTCGTTGAAACTGGGGAGATTAATTAATCATACATTGTTGGAACACGGGGGAAAAACATAATTCTTTTTATAGGTAAACAAAGCACTGCATTGTTGCAGAACATAATTGAGCAATAATTGCTCCCTTCCCTTCTAATATTAGTTTATAAATTTATCTCAGCTCAACATTTCATGCGTTTGGTCTGTTAATGTAAGAAACCTAGATAATTAAGAATAATTATAAAACATCATTAACTTAACATATAAAATCAATACGTTATTTTATTTCAAACTTATTATAGAGCAATTTGAAGGGATATTCGTCTTTGCTCAATAAGTTTAGTTTAATCAAATTTAGCAGTGTGGAGTCTATTTGAATCCACATGTAACAGGCAACAATAACTCTGAACCATCTTTTATGAAAAGACCTAAACTGATCCATTCCTCTTCCAGCTTCTTTGTTACATCTCCAGGGGGCTCATTTCACTCTCGCCGTCATATGCACCTGTTCCACATCCGCAGGGATTCGTTAGTGTTCGCATATTTCGAACTTGGAACCCCATGGTGACGAAGCTGAGATGTAACAATAGGCTACCGGTTACCATTGCTTTAAGTGTAGAAATCTGTATTAATAGACATCCACTGTTCTAGAATTTTTTTTTTTTTTTAATTTCTAAAGCATTGTATAGCAGGCTTTAGAAATTTTTGTAAGAGTAGAAATCTTTATCAATAGATATCCATCAATTGGTTTGGGTTTTAAAAAATTCTAAAAACTTGCTTTATAAGTTGATAATCTGTGAAATAATTGGATTGTCCATCAAAAAAATGTCAATTTTTAAAGCCCTGCTAACATAACAGATCTTTCTTCGGTTTATCTTCGGTTATTGTGTTGCAACATGCAAGGAAAAAATTAAGTATTTCTATTTTACTAAATTATAGAATCTTACAGAAATTATAGAAATCTTTATCAATAGATATCCATTAATTGATTTAGGTTTTTAAAAAATTCTAAAAACTTGCTTTGTAAATTGATAATCTGTGAAATAATTGGATTGTCCATCAAAAAAAAGTCAATTTTTAAAGCCCTGCTAACATAACAGATCTTGTTTCGGTTTTTCTTCAGTTCACATTTCTGTTGCAATATGGAAAGAAAAAATTAAGTATTTATATTTTATTAAATTACAAAAATTTATGAAATTCAATTCCTAATCGAATTTTGTGCCTGAAACTTAAGGATTCATTTCATTCCTAAAATTTATTTCTAATTTTCAAAGATTTGTTATAGAATAATCGCAGTTGGACACGTGGGGAAAAAAGAAATGTTTTCAACCCGATACAATTTCATCAAACTTATTTTTTTAATCGCAGTTTGACATGTGGCGGAAAAGGATATGTTTTCAATCCGATTAAATTTCATCAAACTGTTGTTTTTTTTTAAGTTGCTAAGTCGTGAAAAGTATCTTCCCCGTTTTCTCAGAAAAGCAAATCTCATTTATTTTAATTAAGAAAGTGAGATAAAAAGAGTACTGAGAATTCACTAAATTCTTTAGATGATTAAGCGTGTCGATGATTTTGCATAGCTCGGTTTTCTTAAATCGATAGGTATGTTTGGAATTTCTATAGCATTTTTTTTTTTTTTTTTTTGTAATTTTTTTTCCCTTGTTATGCAAATTTCATTTCACGAGAAAAGTGGGGAAAATTAGTTCTGCAATTCTGCGTAACTTTGAAAAATCATGCGAAATTAGTTCTGAAACTCTTTGATATGGAAAAAAATTTGAGATTTAAAATTTTGAACCTTAAATTTAGCATTCTACTTGGTTGGGTTTTAAGTCTTACTTTGTAAAACTCAATCGGAATATTATTCTAAAAATACGAAGAGCATATAATTGCAAAAGGACAATTTCTGCTCAGCAACAGGTTTCAATTTTAGTCAACAAATGAAAATATTGTGCAGTAGGTAAAAAATGTTAACCTGTTTTTCGATTTCAGGGTTTTTTAAATCGTGATCCAGATTCACATAAAAATATATTCGATTTCGGAAAAGATTAAGAATTTTCAATATTTGAGAGCGAAAATTGTAAAAAAATATTCTTAACTTCAATGATTTCATTAAAATTTGTTATATGAGTATTTGTTATTTAATTTCCTTTTAGTTTCCATTAATCATTGCATCATTTGCTTATTTATTTCCCAATTTTGGGACCATGTGAAAAAATACTTTTAAAAATGCAAAAGTTTAAAAAGATTGTTAAAAAGATCAAGATATAAATTCTTGGTCAAATAGGAAGATATAAAGAAAAACTTTGATTATTAGATATCACAATAATATATAAAAAAATTTTTAATTGATTACAATTAATTAAATAATTATAATGTTATTTGAATTAAACGTTGTTTTAAATCCACTTAGACAAGTCCGGCACTTATGTCAGTTCATTAAATTTAAAATATTCGAAATTATGTATTTCCCATTAATACTGTAAAGCATTCTTGGTTTAGCTAGAGACAACTTATAAATATTTTACAGAAAAATGAGATTTCGAGTTAAATATTACTACGATCATTATTTTCAACTTATAGGTTAAAATACCCTACTTAAATATATATTAGAGGAAGAAAAGTATTAGACTTTCCGAAGTGTCAATATGTATTAGTTAAAAAGATAAAAATAGCGTAAAGGAAGATTTAGAATTCGATCGCGCAGATCAATCTAAAATAATAAAAAACGCAAGGAACATTCAGACAAGGCAGGTGGAACTCTTCAAGGTCAAAATCGACATTTTCTGTTTCGCATGCATATTTTATTAGATGGTCTTCATAAATCAGATACTTTTCTTACGCTGAGTTTTCCTTTAAGCAAACAACTCTGTTGATATCTTGTCAGCAGATTCAGTCAGCCTTAAAATGTTGAAAGGATGAAAGTATAAACTAAATGTCTAGCGCACGTTTTAGTAATCAGCAGGAAAAAGACGAGCCAGGCAAATAAGAAAATAATAATAAAAAGACCGATGTACAACAGTTCTGATGATGAAAACAATATTCCTTTGCAGCTGATTTATATACTTAGGCAGCTCAGATTGAATGTCTGAATATGTTTGCGAATAATATTTATAAACCATAAAAGCTGATTGTTTTCTTCTGAATTCATTTAAGCAGTTAGTACATTTTGTTCATCTTTCTTTTAATTTTGTTTGTTTGTTTTTGTTTTAATACATTCTTCATACATTACAAGTCAAAAAATTTATCGCTAATTAAATGGAAAATTTTCAACAAAAGTTTAAATAATCATGAAAAATAAAATCATAAAAATAATTAATTATATAAAAAATAATAATTTTTTTAATTTTTGATTTACAAAATCATAAACAAATCTTTTGAATAAGTTTACTTGAATCAATAAACAGAATTCCGTATCAGGTTCCGTATCAGGATTTTCCGTATCAGGTTCGCCGGCCAAGCATTACACATTGCTCCGGTTCTTCCAGAAAGGAAATTATATTTTTTTTAAAAAATCCATATTTATAGATTTAAAACAGAGAGCAAAATTTCGTGATTTCTGTGACTTCAGTTCACCCCTGCTAGCATCCTATATCATTTAGGATTTGAAGGTTTTTCCTTCAAATTGTGCATTTTGAGGGCTTGCTATCTCTTCATTGAATTCAACTTAAATAATGAAATTAATACTTTTTACTCAATTACTTTAATTTGAATTTTGTTATTTAATTTACGCGCCTTTCTTAGAGAATTTTTTAAAAAATGAATTACTGATGCTGATTTTTTTAAACAAACTGTCAATTACTGGTATCATAAATATTTTTTTTTCTTTAATGGCTGAATAGATTTTTTTAATGCATACATCAAAAATAATTAAGTTTTTTTAGTTAACAATAATTAAATACAGATTTTTTCTTTTATGTTTCGTATCATGCTATAAAATTGTCTCATTTTTTTAAAAAAATCTCTTTTATCGTATTTACGAATGCAATTTTGTATTATTAATGGTGATTCTTTAAAGGATGATTTTTGTAAAATAATAAATTCTGATGAAACTTAATTTTTTTTTTTTTTGAAATATAAATATTTAGTAACCAAGTACTCGTTTTTGAATACAATTTTAGAGAAAATTAAAAACTTATTACAATTCTATAGCTTAATTATATTAATTTGGATAAAAAAAAGACTAAGTTGTCTGAAAACAACAAATTCCAAATACTGAAATTTGGAACTATCAGACGTTTTATTTTCTCCACACAAGGAAACTGAGATTATATTTATATAAATATCTGAATCCATCCATTGCAAATTAAATGAAAATGAAGTATATATAAAGCGGCTAAACGCTTAAGAAATCGAGTTAAAATTGAAACCCAACGCACAATAAACTAAATAAAAGTAATAAAATAAACAATAATGGCTTCTTAGTTGTTAGAGGAAAAAGAATATTTGTTTGCTGATTTGTACTGATGTTTCTCCAAATCTGGCGAAGGATCCTACATTATTTGACGATTCTTGCTTCCCTCTTCTTTGGTTTAAACCTTTTCCCAAACCATGTCTTGCTGCCGTTAAGAAACTATCAAAGCCGTTAAAGTTATTTATTGTTGATCAGGAGGGTACGCGAACACCGACTAGACTTAATAAAGAATACACTGATTATCTTCCCGCCGATGGCAAGTGAAGTTAAAATTAGATTCCTCTGAGCTGTGACATTGACTTTGGCTTCCAATTAAGCGCAAAGGAAAACAAAGATGAGAGAAAGGGTGAACGCTATTGTCGTGACTTTTCAAATTAAGAGATGTAGAGTCTGCACTTGTTTTACATTTAAGAACACAGAATTATACATTTTCTGTGTGTAAGCTGCATTTATTCCAGAGCGATTTTTGAAGTTGCTGCATCTCTCATTACTGCGAATATTATTAAGTTTTAATCAAATAATCAACGATTTCTTAATTGGGACGCTGACTTTGGTGCACAATTCAGTTCCAAGGAAAATAAACTTGAAAGGGAAAAATTGCAACTATTGTGAATTTGGTTTACTTTTAAATGAATTATAAATTCAGTTGGGAACAATTTGTATTCAGTCATAAGCGATTTTTGTATCTATGCTGCCTTTCATAGTTGAGAGTAGTACAAATCTTTTTAAAAAATATATAGGATAGTTTTAATTTAGGAGCTAACATCATTTAAGTACAAAAGGAAATAAAATTAAAAGATGGATGGAAGCTGCTATTGTGACCATTTGTACAAAAAGTCTCAAATTACAAATTTTCTCGAATTTAAAGTGCATTTATTAGTGAATAGTTTCCGAATAATCCTACTTCTTAATCCTCTTAATACAAATCTGTTTTGAAAAAATAGGATAGTTTAATTAAGGCGCTAACATCCGTTAAGTACAAAAGAAAAGAAAATTAAAAGATGGATGGACACTGCTATTGTGACCGTTTGTACGAAAAGTCTCATATTACAAATTTTTTCGAATTTAATGTGCATTTACTCCTGAATAGTTTCTGAATAATCCTACTTCTTAATCCTCTTAATACAAATCTGTTTTGAAAAAATAGGATATTTTAATTAAGGCGCTAACATCAGTTAAGTACAAAATAACAATTAAAGGATGGATGGAAGCTGCCACAGCGACTATTTGTAAAAAAAGTCTCATATTACAAATTTTCTCGAATTTAAAGTGCATTTTTTCGTGAATAGTTTCCGAATAGTCCTACTTCTTAATCTTCTTAAAGCAATTTTTTTTAAAAATAGGATAGTTTTAATCGAGACCCTAACATTATTTAAATACAAAGGGAAACAGCAGTTAAAGGAAGGATGGAATCTGCTATTGTGATTATTTGTACAAAAAAGTCTCATATTACAAATTTTCTTCAATTTAATGTATTTATTCGTGAATAGTTTTGGAATGATCCTGCCTCTTAATCAGTGCATAATATTACTGTTAAATTGCTAAATTCATGAATAATCTGTAATATTTAAAGCTATAAAGCTTTTTCTGTTCATGTATAAAGATAAAAACAAATTTTTATTTAACTTGTTTTTATTAATGTACTTTTAAATGTTCTCATAAGCTTTATAATTTAATTTGAATTTATTCATGAGCAGTTTTGGAATGATCCTACCTCTCAATCCTAATACTACTATTAAATAGTTAAATTTGTGAATAATATGTAATATTTAAGGCAAAAATTTTTCTGTTGATGTATGTGATAAAAACAAATTTTTAGTTAACTTCTTATTAATGTACTTTGAAATGTTCTCATAATCTTTATAATTAATTTGCATTTATTCATGAGTAGTTTTGGAATGATCCTACCTCTTAATCAGTACATAATATTACTGTTAAATCGTTAAATTTGTGAATAACAAGTAATATTTAAGGCTATCAAACTTTTTATGTTGCATTATAATAATAAAAACTTATTTTTATTTAACTTTTCTTATTAATTTACTTTTAAATGTTCTCATCGGTTTTATAATTATCGTAAATTTATTGATTCTCATTACTCTAATTGCGAATTAAAAATGTTCGGTTGCTTTTTATGTGTATTTTACAGAAAATTATGTAATTTATTAAAGTTTTCTGCTTAAGAATGTTCAGTACTTCAGACTTCAGATACTTAAATTTAAAAAAATCCTTTAAATATATGGATTTTAAATCAATTGTATTGAAAAAGAACATTTATATATTCTTTATTGAATCATCGGTTTGGAAAGCTCAAAAATCATTAAAAACTCACAGTATTATATGAAATCACATTTTCCGTCACATCTTAAACTTAACACATCCTTCTTATGAATGCAATCTGTTAAGAAAGTGCTAAGAAACATTTAAATGCAGTGAGGGTTATAATAGAAAAATAAAGAGAAAGATAGAAAAAGAGAGGATTAGAATTCGATATACGCTAGCATTACAAAATGTCTTAGTTCGTACTAAATGAAGTGATAGTTGACCGGGAAAACATAGTAGGCAAGGAAAAACTTAAAAACTTCTGTACCAAAATTATCTTTCACGTCCGTCAGATGCACTTCAAAATGAGGAAATGTTAGTATTGAAGTTCTAGCTTGGATCCGAAGATATTTGTTTCGCTTCCAATCTGTTAAAATAATGGGGAATTGGAAATAAAACTCTGCAAAAATGAAACGTTAAACAATTACTCTAAATTTAGAGAAAAGGAAAAGCAATCAAAGAAATGCACGCACTTTCATGTTTCAAAGATTTAAAAAACAAAAACAAAATAGATTGGAATATTCAGCTGATTCCGAATTTTAATGATGGGCAATAAAGGCCACCTTTAACAAAAAGTTATTATAATTATTTTGCAATTATGATAATACGAACAATGATTCGGAATTTTTTTTAATCAAATGAGATCTGCAAGAATAAAACTTCTCGTGAAAAGAAACTTATAACTGCTTGGAAAAAAGAATCTATCGTTATCATCTGCAACATAACGAAATGTCTATTAAAATTGTTGTTCATTGTTCAATTAGATTTGTAATAAATACAATAAAATTATTCAGAACAAAATAAAATTTATTGAATGTATAATATATTTTCCTTCGAAGAGACATTTCGGATTATTGTGTTTTAGCGTTTTTGCGCAGCTCTAATTTACGAATTCGTTAATTTTTACATATTTAAGGATGATACGAAAATTAATTTCACAGAAATGATATCGTTTTAATTTTCTATGCATTTATATATAAGAACTATTTTTTTTAAATATATTCTCTCTCTCTCTCTTTTTTTTTTTATTGAACTGATTTTATTGCATTTTATGCCCGCCTATCCGACCTCTCCATGTAAAATGTCTTAGAAATTTTATGATCATTTAAAATGTATCGATTAATTCTAGCATCTTTTTCCGCCGTTTCAAATGTAGGAACGAACCGGTCACAAGAATACTTGTGAAAATAAACTTAAATCTTCACCTCAATGACGATTCGGAAAAAAATTATCCCCAAAATTTAAGAACAATAGATGAATTCTAATTCGGAATAACATTCGACAAAGGAAAAAAAAAAAAAAAAACTAATGTTGAAAGTGAAAAAAGCTATAAAACTATTTTATCTTCCTTCAAATCAATACTTCTGAACAAAAATTGCAAATAAAAAAATTGCAACAATTTTTAAATACTAATTCCGTTTTTCAATCAATTTCTTTGTCAGCAGGGTAAAAAAAAACAAAAAAAACTAATGTTTAGAAAGATTACTCCATTCACGAGCTTTTACCTCTAAATCTACTTTCTCGCAATAATGTCGCAAAGCGGAAATATTATCGAATTATAGGTAGGTTAAAGGTCACCATTTCAAATACTCTTAAGAAGGGACAGGTTTCCGTAAACCTTCTGACAAATAAAACAATTTTTCATTTCTGAAGTTATTATGTTCCAACAAAATAAATAACTTATAAATCTACTAAGATAGTTGCTAAAATTTTTGCTGATTTCGAAATTAATTCTTCGAGTTAAAAACTATATTCCGAAGTAGTGAGCCGGGCTTTCTTTAAAAGCGGCGACTTCGATTTATTTGCTTCAAGAACAGATCCTTGAATTTGTGGCGCCATCTGTAGGACAAATGTAACATTACAAATTATCATGGTTGAAATTTCGAATAATTCCCGAATACTTCGTTACTGTTACATTTCAACAGATATTGCAATTTATTAAAGGCAATATTATTAATTTTAATAACTTTATTAATAAATACTGCTACTTTTAACTAAAATATGCCTTTAGATGCATCATACGGAAAAATAATAACTGACTTTATATCGATTTATAGCATTTTCTGCGATGACTCTTTTAAAATGATCTTTCAGTATATATTTGCAATATATTTAAAAGTCTAACAAATAAATATTTAATTTTATATGCCATAGCTTTGCTTTTAATTCAATATTTTAAGAGTGAAATAGATATCCGAGAGATAGAAATATTGAGTTGATAGAGATAAAAAATATTATTTTGTCATGTAAGCATATTTCTTTATCTATATTAATGCTATATTTTAATTACTCCAAAAAGAATTCCTTAACTTGTTTCTTTAATTTTATTTTATCAGTTTGAGTGGAGATTTTAATCATTTCTTGGAATATTAAGAATTGGAAGATTTAAATTGAATAAGACTGAGCAATTAAATCCGATGAATTTTGGTTCCTATATTTTTTTATAGAAGAATTTTATTTTTATTTTTTCGTTTTGCATTTCTTTAGGTTCTTTTTTAAAGTCTCTCAAAATTTTTGATAAAATATCATGCATCAAACTTGAAAATGATTCATAAATAATTTTCCCAATTAAATAATCTTTTATTAATAAAGTTTGGATGATTTTTATTTCTTTATTTTATCATAGAACTTTGGAGAAGACAAGGAGGTATTTATTGTAATTTCATACAAGATGTAATTTCTTTTTAACAAATATAGTATTTTCTTTCGACTTTCAATTGCACCGACATAACAGTGAATCAATAAATGTCCAGTAGATGGCACCACGTGCTACATGGTAATGAATTTCGATCGTTTCGATCTTGATTTCCCAATTCTGACGAAAAACAAGTTAGTGTTTCGTCCACCGCCTCAGCAAAATCGTTGCGGAAAAGAAAAAAAAAATAATAATAATAAGATTTGAGCAATTCTCTGCAGAAAAGAACCCGATTTGAGTTGCTTAAATAATTCGATTTAAAAAATTTTAATCCTACTTTGAAACAGAAATAAATAAATCATTTAAGCAAAAATTCTAAAACCTTGAAATTTAATTTTATTTAAAATCAAATTTGCTTGAACAGAAAAAAGAAAGATTAACATCATTTTTTTTTTTTTGTCAATGCATTTTGATTCGAACACAGAAAGCCAAACAAAAAAAAAAATTAGTAGTGTCTTGTTGGGAAACTGAAAGAAAATCGAATTTCCTGTAGAATTTTGTCAAATCAAAATGGCGAGTGTAAACAAAATTTCGATCCTGGAACCAGGTCTCCGAGCTGGTAGAGGCCCGGGCAGCTGATTTTTAGTTTTGGGAGAAATGCGTTGGGATTATGACTGCACGAAAGCTAAGTATTTATTAATAGAACAAAATCAATAGATGGCGCGAGACTAGATTTATCATTCAGAGTAAGAAAGAATGTAAGGCTCTTTTAGAAGAAATGAATTCTTAAAAACTTACTTTTAAAAGCAATAAATACGGTATGCTTCGAAGTAAAATTTGACTTTAGTATTATTATTTCAGCTTTAGTTCTCGTAAATTTTAGTGCATTGTTTGTTAGAGTTACACTGTTAGAATACGTATGGAGCATCGGATTTTTATTATTTTTCCCCTTCTTTTTTTTTCTTCTTTTTTCTTCTTTTTCTTTTCTTTTATATATATTTTCTTTTTTCTTTTTTTCTTTCTTGCTTTTTTTCGTGAGGGGGGGGGGGTCTGAATTTAAAAAAAAAAAAAAAGAATTCACTTTAGCAAAAACAACGTTTAATTTTACTTTCATTGAAGTTCGAAAAACGCAAGCATTTAATTGCGAATTAAACAAAAACATATGGATATAGCAAGGGCAGTAATTAAAACATTATTAATATATCTTACCTTTTGAAAAAGATATTACTGCATATCAACTTAATTATTGATATAAACTGTCAATCCTTTTATTGTCTTTTTATACGTCTGTCCCTTTACAGTTTTTTTCCTTTTTTTTTTTTTTTTTTTTTTCTTTTTTAACTCAATCATAGAAAAGAGCAGGAAAAGCTAAAGCACATAAAATATGTCCAAGCTAAAAACATATATTTGGATTCTTTCATCAAAAAGTAAATAGCGAAATCTGCAACAACAATTACCTTTATATATACATTTTTATAAATCTGCTATTTTTAATTATGGAAACCACACTAATCAGGACCAACTCATGTGTTTAGCATCAGAATAAAAAATAAATTACAAATAAAGATTTCAAGATATGTGTTATAAAAAACGGATTATAAGATTATATATAGTACTGTATTGATAAATTTTAACTTTAAGCTTTCGTTTATAACAGAAAAACCCTTTTTTCTTTCAAATTTGAAAGAGTTTCATATTTATTTTTTATGAAAGACGGAGTACAGAAAGCAATTTAAAAGTAAGAAACTTTCCACGGCTAAGTTGAAGGTAATATTATAAATTCCATTTTTTCGGAAATTCAAAAAATTTCATTTAAAAAGAAATAATATGATAACAAATATCAATTCTATGCATGTAATACCGAAGCTCATTAGCAAATAATTTTTGGTACTTTAACCCTTTAAAAGGCCATTTTTTTTCTAGTCATATTATGTTAAAATATTTTTAGGCTTGAAATTAGAAAAAGGAAAGGGATTCATTTAGTTTATTAGATAAATTTAATTCGATTAATTAATTAATTTGGTTAATTAATAATTAAGTAACAAATCAAGACACATCATTTTATCTGAGATAAAGAACTGAAGCATCTAAGTTTCTGCCTTACTAAAAAAATTTGTCAGAACTTATGCCACCCTACATAATTTCATACAAAGATTGATAAATTTGGTGGGAAGCATACTTCTCACGGCCCTAGAAAGGGTTAATGAAACTTTTGCTTCGGTTTTGAACATCTTTCAGAAAAATTTCTCTCATACACTAAGTATGCTGTAATATTTCGTATTGCCGCATAGTATTTTTTGCCCCTTCAACTTATTTTGCTTTAAATAGAGTAATAAGTGCTGCAATATTTCGTATTGCCGGTGATTGCTGATTTCATTTGAAATATACTTTTCATGATATTTTCACTAATTGAAAATTAATATTACTTTTAAGGATGTTTGATGAGGATTTTACATTCAAACGCTTTTTATTAGCAGAAAGAATCGTATGTAGGATAATGGTGTTATATATCTTTAAAAGTTTATTTCATTTTTAAAGATGAATTATTTTAAAATATTATGAACGTTTTTAATTAATTCATTCATTCATTTTGTTTTACTTTTTTTTTCGTATTTTTAATTAAATACAGTTTTATACAAATACAATGTATTCATTTTTAATTTGTTGAAACAACTGAAAAATATTTTTATTATTATTGTTTTATTACTCAAGAATTCTCCAGGTCAATCAATTACCTTTTCTGATGTGCTACGAGTAAATAAAATTTTGTTCGAATGTTGGCCAAATCGATTTAATTCACCATTCGCATTCTTGTCTTATTTTTAAATTATAATTATTTTGAAATGAAAAAAAAAAAATATTTATACCTAAATATTTGCTTGAAGTTATTTGCTGTTTCATTCTTAAAATATTTCTTTTCCATATAATGCGTATTTTAAACGATATCAACCTTCGAAAAAAATGAAAATGGCAGCATTCTGAACCCCCTAAATTTTGTAGTATATTTTTTGAGCAGAAACGGCTAAAATTTTAAATTGCAGGGTTTCATTTGTTATATTTTCAGTTGTCATAAAAAATGGGTTTAATTTAATGGTTTTTGATATATAAATTTAATTTGTAATAACATATAATGAACATGTAATAAAATATTGCATTATACAGTAATAATAGTTTAATAAATCTATTACATATAGAGATTTGTAAAAAAAAAAAAAATATACTGCAACCTTATCTGAGAATTTACAGTCCAAACAGGTAAAGTCGGTTTATTAAATAGGCTTTGTAGGGCCCGATATTTTTTGTGACATTATCAGAAAAATTTAATTTTGTGCTTTAATTTAATTTACTGTGCATTCATTTATTTTACTGTAATTATTAAATTGTGCAGGCAAACTTATTCAAATTAAATATTGTTTAATTTTGGGCCATTATTATTTAATAACATTCCTCGTTAATTAACTTTTGAAATTTTTATAATTATAAAAAATGTTAGTTTATAATTTTAAAATATATTTTGCTATATAACCTAAAGAGAAGTCCGATCCTTAAATTAGATGGCATTTAGGTTATGTTAAAAATATTGATTTTTTTAAAAAAAACTTTTCTGATAATATTATTTTCAGATTTTAATTTTTGAGTTTTTTATTCGCAATATACAGAAATTTATTTTCTCTTCATATTGACTTCATTGCTTGATTTCACAGTCATTGAAATAAAGCAATTAATTGTTTTATTTAAGTTTGTCATAATTTACTTCTTAAAGCTACTTATGTAGAGATTGGATTAAAGCAAATAAAATATATGTGGTTTCAGTAGTTGGGTTGAGAGAATAGGGGGGCCCTGGAATTTGCATTGCCAAAGGAATCTCATATGAAGACGCCCCTTCATAAAAATTATGTACATTTTCAGAAGCTATTTTTTGGGAAGGTTTTGGTTTTATTGTGCTGTGATTAGTTCCTGAGAAATGAACAACATTCGAATACTTTTTTGACAGACTGTATCTTAATTTCTCTCCATAATGCCAAACATGACGAAAAGGGCGGAAAAATTGCCTTTCCCAGGGTACCACTTACTCTAGCTGCATTACTGATTTTTGAAGCAATCTAATAAATCAATCACTGTCATTTCTCAGTTAAGAATTAGTTAATGATAAAATAACTTATATTTATTTAATAATAGTAAGCATAACAAAAAAAATCAATTGTTCATGAAACAATGGGAAAATCAATCCCCTCCCCTTAGACAAAGACATCCCTAAAAAAAAATTTTTTTTTTTAACTCCCAAATGAATGCCATATTGGAAAACTAGAAGACACAGAAACATTACCACTGACGAAACTAATCTACTTATTGCTCTA
This sequence comes from Argiope bruennichi, assembly GCF_947563725.1. NCBI lineage: Eukaryota > Metazoa > Arthropoda > Arachnida > Araneae > Araneidae > Argiope > Argiope bruennichi. Next base: position 80,029,712 of record NC_079163.1, read on the forward strand.
GAAAATAGATACTTTGGACGCATAACTTCACAAACATACCTATGTTTTTAAAAGATAAGCAACTACCAGCATTTAATTTTGAGCTCTTTATACTTAAGAAACTGAAAGTTTCTTTCATAAACAAATAACCGCGGTAAGCAATAAAATATCACTCGACGTCAAGCTTTGATACGTTACTTATAGAAGAAAGCGATTCTACTTATCAGCTCCTATGCAAGCAAGATAAGGTAGGCGCGACCTCCTGTAACAGTTGGGATGAATTCAGTGAATGTAGCGTTCTAATTTATCCAACAGCAGAAATCGCTCTGTGTATTCCTACAGGTGGAAATCTTAGTGTTATGTCTAATCCAGAATCTCCCATCCTCAACTTATCAGGCGGGACTGAGCTTTAACCTTGGAAGAAAACCAGTGTTTTCACACAGGAGTTCTTATCAGTTACTTTCGATTGGATTACATTGGAAAGTGAAGCCCCCTCTCAACAATGAATTCCGCTGAAAAGGGTAACAAAAAAGAGAAAACGACCTCCAGTCACTGGTGGAAGATTGGGTCTAGAATAAGATCCACTTCCAATTCTTCTAAGAAAGAACCTGGTAAGTTATTATCATAATCACAGGGGAACATTCATTCAGTTATGATCAGAATGAAGCAAATTTTTAACGAAAAAATTAAATGTTTTCGGTTACAATTTAATTTTAGTGGGTCCCTCATCAAGTTAATCAATCATGATTTCAGTTAGATGATCATGATAAATTGGGGGGGGGGGCGGGGGATGACAAAAAAATACAGGTTTTTATCTAAAATTTAAATTCAAAACACATTTTAAAATGTTTAATCACAGCAATTGTTTTCTGGAATATTTTATTCGAAAGCGAAAGTTCACAGAAAACTTAATTTTAACTTTAAAATTTTCGTTTCTAAAACATAATTTTAAGAACTTATTCTAAAATACAAGAGCAATAAATTTGATTTGAATTTTAATCTGAAAACTCGTCTTTAAAAATTTAAATATCAACAAATATTCTTCTGGGAATTCAATTAAAGTATTTTTTTATTTAAAGAGTTGTATTTAAAAACATGTTTTAATAGCTTCACTAGATTAAATATAGTTTTGAGATCATTTTTCTAAAACCTAAAATTTACTACAAACATATTTTCAGTAAAAATTTAATTAAAAAGAGGTCCCCGTTTTCAAATGCTTTTCTGCGTTTTCGTTAATTGTTAAAAATTTTCGCCATTTTTATGATATCTTTCTTAATAGTAGAATGCATAAAATTTTATTATTATTTTTTTTTTTTACAAAAAAAAGAGAGAAAAAAACGGGGTTGAATAGCTGTGAATAATTTAAGAAAATTATTTTTTTTTAATTTTAATTATTTTTTTCGTGAAATTTGAAAGGAATTAAAATATGCCAAATGTTTACTTTACGAATTAAACAATATCCTAGTGACCCAAAGCACATTATAACAACTCTGCAATAAAAAATGGAAGTCCCTTTTTACAAATATATTTTTTACAATGCAAAAAAATATATATATATATTGATAGCATTTTTAATTGTAGAACTATTCATACAACAGCTATCTTGGTGTTTTACCAAGTTTCCAGTTTAAATCTTAGTACTTCTGTTGCCATATATCGGCCTTTTCTACAAATGTTTATCGAAAAGCATTTCAAAAACGAATTTTAAAAACTCATTGCAGCCTTTTAGAGCAGTCATGTAAAGCTTATAATGGAAATAAAATCGTGCCGATAAATAGTTACACGATGCATTGCAGGGTTAAATTAATTTTGAATATTTTAATAATATTTTTAGTTAAGAGCATATTTCAAATAGATTCATTACAGTAGTTAACTAATTCGTTTTTAAAAATATTGCTTGTAGTAGATAAAAAAAAATCGCATTAAAAATATGCAAAAGAAGCCTTTAATGCAAATATCTAAATAAATTTAATCTTGCTTTCCGTGTTCTGTATTCTCTTAAACAAGATACTATGCATATCACTTATTAATTCATTTCGTATTTTAAAATTGTTTTCAAAACAGATGTGTATGTTGTTTAGTAGTTATTATATTCGTCTGTGCTCCAACAATTGGATAGTTCGATTTCCTTTGAATATATTTCGTTCAAAATTTTATAGAAATTTACGAATTTTGTTTTAAATCCATATACCAAAATTCATCAATCGAACTCAAAACATTTTTGATTTTTCATGTTCATAGACAAATAAATATAATTCCAAAAATGTGTTTTTCGGTCTCTTAGAGGTATGAAATGTGAAGATTCGTCAAAATCTCGAGTTCGATTTTTTTTTTTTTTTTTTTTTTTTTGACGATTACAATACTTTTTTTTTTATACTCTGTATAGAGAAAGAAAAAAAAAACAAAAGTACCATATTAAAACCATAACAAACTTTAGATAATATCTAATGCCATTTAATCTAAGCTTACGTTCATCTTGAAGCCACAAGTGGACTATCAGGGATTAGTTATATGTATTTTTGACCAGTATGGAGGCGACGAAGAGATCTCTGGGCTGATCTCTTTAAATCATCGCATTATAGTAGAAAGATGATGCCTTATCCCTAAGGATTTAATGAAAATCAGGCACAACAAAATGGTAGATTGTGGTAGAATTATGTCTTTAATTCAAGTTACAGTCAATTGGAAATACTTGAGTCAACCTAATTCTAAAAATAGCTTTTGAATTTCATTTCTTTACTAGTTGAAATACCCGTCGTTGTTCATTCGACGTCGGATTAAAATCCTTTCATGGATAATATTTTCAGCGTAAAATCTCTTTTTGTATAAAATATTATAATTTACAAAAACAAAATGCTTTTATCGTTTAAAATTTGTATTGTTTGCTTTTAGTTAAAAGTAGAATATCACTTGAACCAGACGGACGATTTTTTAAAATATGACATCTAATTTCCCCCATAAGTTATTAATATTTGTTATAAATGTATTGTAAATTTTGTTAACAAATGCTGAAGTTTAAGGCAGTTTGTCTTTTTTTTAAGTCAATTGTTTCAACTATTGACTTTAGTTTCAAGTATGGTTAAATCACTGTTTTATGTCCGATAAAACTATTGTCAAATGGTGTATTAAAATGAAATAGAAATTTAGTGGTAGAGTAGCTCAAAGTGTAAGAAAGACAAAAAAAAGTTTGTTAATTTCTATTTAATTGAATATTTTATTAGTTTTTATATTTTGAAAAGTTGACATTATTATTTCTAATGCTTGTGTTTTCACGCGAAATTTGAGTTGAATTAGGCTTAGTTATTTAGGAATTCATATGGAATACTACATAGATATATAACCGCAATGACTTTTAGTTATATTGAAATAAGAATTGCTAATATTATATTTTAATTCATTATTATTACATTTATATACACTATGTTTGAGAGCTCCCCCCTCCCAGCTAGAACATTATGTAAATCACATATAATTCAAATGAATTTGTATGGTCTGCAAACCATTAGGTTAAATTCTATTCAGGTAAAAATCAAATGATTACAAGAAACTGGTAATTTTCATCCCAATATGAAATTTTTAAAAATTTGATATGGTAATTATCATTCTGATACGATTTAAAAAAAAATCATATTGGAATGATAATTAGTTGTTTCTTGTAATCATTTGATTTTTACAGGAATAGAATTTAATTGAGTGGTTTGCAGACCATACAAATTCATTTGAATATGTGTAATTTACACAATGCTTTATTTGGGAAAAAGAAGCTCTCAAACATAATGTATATAAATGTAATAATAATGAATTTAAAAAATAATATAAGCAATGCTTATATTATTTTTCTGCAAACCACTCGATTATATTCTATTCCGGTAAAAATTAAATGATTACAAGAAACTGGTAATTATCATTCCAAAAAGAATTTAAAAAAAATTCAGGTTGATTCATTCCTTCCATATTGCCAAATGCCACTGATTGTGGTGTTCTTCGAATATGAATTTTGTAATTTAGGAACTGTTTAGAAAATGGAAGAATAAGCATTTTAAATAAAAGAAATAAACAATGCAGGCAAAAATGAATTAGTGATTGAATTTACAGAATTAAAGTTGTGTAAATAACGTTTACTGAACATTGAATAATAAAAAGACTGAAACAATGGACCGCATGTTTGCGTGTTAAGAAATAGCATTTTAAGAAAAATCTGTTAGTTAAAGAAGAAAGGAAATAACTATTTGTAAACAAATATTTGTGTACAATTACTTCCTAACGGTTTTGAGGTAATTTATTATTCATATATATAAGAAAAATAAAGAAAAATTCATAGAAAAAAGTTGGAGCAACATTTGCACCTACTTCAATGCAAAATAATCAATATTTCAAAGAAACATGACAACCATGGATTCCTGAAAATTTTGCAATCATGATAACACGTGCTTCATTATCTAATGACAACATGAAAATAAATGCAATAAAATTGGAAAAGAATAAAAAGTTGTAGATAAAAATTATCAGCTTAATCTAATATCAGTACGTCAAATGATTATTAAATTTGATCAAACAAACAATGGATTACAAATGACAAAGAATAAACTATTTTTTGATAAGGCAACAATTTGTTGTCTAATTATTAATCTGTCACCTTCATAATCATTCTGTTTCGCCAATCATATCTATTTTCTAAATTGTTGGTATTCCTCTTCCCAATTTTATTTTTAAAACTAAAATAGTCATATTTAAGGGATATTGGATATGATGGGTATTGGACTGGCGTTGGTTATTGTAGGAAATTAAAATAAGGACAATTTTCATATTACAAACGTTACGGAGACTGATAACTGATATCATACGGGCCGCAATGGTCTAGTGGTAAAGTCTTGGCTTCAAAACCTTATTCTAAGAAAGATCCGTTGTGTATATGGGCCTGAGTGCGTTGAATCTGCCGTCCACGTCATCTGGCCGTGGTTAAAAATCACAAAGTACAACCCAATAGCTATCGTGTTGCTTCTAAGACGAGATATAAATATGGCTAAAGTGAGATCTTACTGTATATTGTCTTAGGCTGCGATATGACAACACGGTTTTTTTTAAATTTTTTTTTTAATTTTATTTATTTATTTATTTGCAAGTTGTGCATTGGATTCCAAAATTTAATTGACAAGCCGTATTTGACATGTATTAGTTGAGCATAAATTGGTTGCATGATCCTCGATAACTGAATAAACTTTTAACTGTCCAGGAATTGGAAATTCCAATGATTTACATGGGCTTGTGTACTTATATTTTACTAATATAATGTTGAATTATATTGCACAAACACTGCATTGCATATAAATAAAAATTCGCTTAATTTTAAAAACATTTGAATTTAATTATAAATGTTGCATCTAAATAAGAGATTAAAAAAATTATGCAACTGAAGATACCAATATTTAAAAAATTTTATGACAACTTATCGTAATAGAAATCGTTTGTAAAGTGAATTCGTCTCTATGCTAAAACAAGCATGCAAATTTGCGGTTACCATTTAAATTAATCAAAGAATATGAAATTACTCTCTAATCTAATGAGAATAAATATCATTTTTTTCTGCATTTTTACTTCATTCCTATATTTTAAAATATGAAATAATCTTGATACATTATCTTATCTTTATAACGCTAAGTTTTTTTTTTTTTTGATAAAATATTCAATTTTCCAGCAAGTAAAAAAATTTATAAAATTGTTTAATATTAAATACAAACCAAACATAGCGCTTAGTAATTAGAAAAAAAATTGAAATTCATTTCATTCTAAATAGCCAAAAGAAACCTCTATGCCAATCTTTTCTTAAACCTAAAGTCTAGGAAACTGAAAACCTACATTCGAAAGAAAAAAGGGCAACTTTTCCTCTAAAAAGGAGGAAAGAGGAGGAGCTGACATCCAATAAATTAAATGCACTTAGATGGCTTGAAACAGCCAAAAGAAAAACTCTGTTTTTAGCTGGGAAAAAGAGTATTTTGAGATACGGATTGAAATCCTTAGTAATCTATCATTTCAAAGGCTTCAGTTTCAATTACGCAGAGGAAATTACTTTCCTGTGAAAGAGAAAAATAAATGGCAGTCTAAAAACTTATTTGAGACTCGGACACTTTACCACGCAATCAATACACTTGTAGGGAATCTAAAAGAACTGAAAAGACCCTTTAAATAACCTTTAAAAACAATGCGACGTATTTCACAGAAATTTAAAGGAGTTTTAACATTCTTAGAAAATAATAGATCCTTAGGAAGTTGCAAAGATTATAATCGTAAACAATATCGAATATATTACAATATTCCCTGTAATAATAATTTTAGCATCAAAATATGATTAATTTAGGGAGAAAACTAGAGTAGAAAGAGGGAAATGGAAAGAATTTTAAATAAAAATGTTGAATGCAGCCTGCAGTTATTAAAAAATCAATATCATTTTAAATTAGATACATTAATATCCTGCTTTAAATCTACACGAAGGTAAAGGTACGACAGACTCCGAAATGTTGAACCCTGGGCAGAAAGCTAGGGTCACGCATGCGCCGGTACCCTCCTTCCAATTTCCAGCTATTTCCAGGAAATTTCACCGGGGACAAGTAAACAAGTATCAGGTTTGCAAATTCCGGGGATTTTTATTAGCAGGATTCAAGCTCCACGTGCCTGGGAACACCGATCCGTCACCGGGAGAGAGCTATCGCGCCTCTCCCTTCTCAAAAATGAAACTTATATCAGTGGGATCGATTTACGGCTTTTATTTGTTTTCGAACTGGGGCGACCTTTAAGATTTATTTATTTATTTTTTTTTTCAATCTCTAACAAATGCGCGATATTTTGATAAGCATGTTATCTTAACTATCATTGTTTCCATGGATTAAATTGTCAAATAAAAAAGATAAATTATTTATATCTAAATAATTTTGGATTACGTTTATGTTTTAAAAAAAATGAACTTTTGTTGCTTTACAAATCAAGACTGCTCTTTAAATCTTGCAATCAAAATCATTCTGCAAGATTCAATAGTATTTATAAATATGAATTGCATGGTATAAATAATGCTCTTCCTGTCCCATAGTAGTCGCAGTTGATGAATTAAATTTATCCAATAATAATAGTAGAAAAAGAAAAAATAGAATGCTACATTTATTATAAAAAAATAGATCAAATTAAATAATATTAATCCGAAAATAATAAAAATTTCTGAATATAATGTCTTTTAAACTTTCTAGAGCGTTTTATCTTTTATAAAAAGATTCTTTTCACATGAATTCCAGCCTGTATTTTCATTCTTCTAGAAAATATTTATTAAAACTATTAAAAATTATTTTCCTAGATTTATTGCATTGGTAAAAGTACAGGACACGGCATCTGAAATGATTGATTACAATGGTTGAACTTCAATTCAATGATACATTTGAATCACGGAAATGTGCGTGTCGTTTTTGTTCCCAATAAATATACAAATCATTTTTTAAAAAGTACTGTAAGTTAATATTTTTAAGAGGCATTAATTTGAAAAATTGCACATTCTTTGTTATATTATATATACATATATATAATCCTGAAATTTATTCTATTGAGAAGATATTATTCTCATCATGTTCTATAAAAAAAATAATGTTACTTATTTTATCATGAAATAAACCCGAAATTTCCTTTCGATTATGCAGCCATAGCATGTTAGCAGATATGCCACAATAATTTAATTTGATTATTGTAGCAACAAGGGTTATTTTGAAACAGACCTCGTAATTCTGAACAACAATCAAACAGGTGGCCCCCTCACTCCAAGTTTCCACACCACACCAGCGGGAGAACATTAGTCCTAGGCGGATTTAACATGAATGTTATACAGAGTATCTTCGGTGGAATTAGGTTTCGAACCTGGAACTCTCTGACCCCAAAGCAGATACCCTATCATCAGGCCACTGTGACCCTTAGAAACCACCATAATTAAATGTTGATAAGGAAAGGAATGTAGGATGTTTCATTCCTAAATAGATAGATTGACTATGTCACATTTGGGTCTAAGTGGCTAATTATATATTCTCGTCTACGCGAGTGAAGTTTCCGGAACTCGAGACCCAATTGCATAAAAAAATCCGCCCTTGTGTATGATTCTGATGCACGTTGTGCAAAATGGTTAAAATCAAACTGAAGGTACTCAGAGGCTCGTAACTACGTTTATACCGAACGAATCCGAAAGAAATTTCATATATTTGTTACTAAGACCATGGGAGCGAAGGTTCCGTCAAGAAAAATAGTTTAAAATTTTGCCAACAGGTGGCGTGTGACGAAATAAAAAAAAGAAAGATAATAGTTCAAAAATAAAAGGATAACAGAACATTTTATTTATTTACACATCTGTGTGCTCTATGGGCATTCCTTTTCAGTCAGCAATATGCTAAAAGTGTATCACCGCATTATCAACGGCCGCAGCAACATTTCAGTGGTAATGAAGGAGACATTTCGAGCAATGCTTTCTTTCAAGTTCGCTTCATTAGTTACACGTCTTTGATAAAATCGCTCTTTGAGAAAACCCCACAGCCAGAATTCGCAACCGTTCACATTTGGTGACCATGCTGCCTAGGTAAGCGGGAAAATGTGCAAAGTGACATGTTCACCAGGTAAATCAGCTTGAATCAGTTTTTTTATACATCTTGCCATATGAGCAGTTGCACTGTCTTGCATTGCTCTGTGGTAGACAAACAGCCTCTTTACCTTAACGCAGGGATAATTAGAAGTCTGCTGTATGGTCTGATACAGCAGAGGGTCAAACAAATCTACCTTGAAGAAGTACGGGCCAACAATCAAATTCGCCGAGAATCCACACATGCCATGATGTATTGGGAATGTAGCGGCTGTTGCACGCTAGGAGGATTGATGGAATCCTATATGTGGCAGTTCTGTGCGTCTTCACAGAATCATCTAAGTTAGATGAATCTCGTCTGACCATAAGATATGCAAATGTTCAATACTCATCAGTTTATATCTTCGCCAGGGAAAGTAAGGCAAAATCAAAATGTTCAGGCTAAACTTGCGATTTAAATTGTTGCATGAAAGTCATCTTGTATTGGTACAACTTCAGAATTTTGCATAAAATTATGCGCACGGCTGGCCACGGAATATCTAGTTCTCGTGCTATTGAGGGGCCACTTACAACAGCATTTGAAGAACTGCATTTGCTTGAAGCATTACATTTACTTCAATTGTTGCAATTGCAATTTCCTCCCCAATTGCAGACTTCGTTACACGTCATCCTCTTCCCTGTACAATATCCAAGCTATTTATTTCTTCTAACTTACGCATCATACCTTTAACTGCATTTATGGACATGAGTCTTTTCCTTAAGTTTTTCATCCGCCGGCGAGAAAGGAATGCTGACGAAGCATTGTTCGCATTCTGATAAAAGAGTTTTACGATCAACTCGCGCTCTTTCTTGGTCAGCTACATTTTCCCTGCGGGCGAGTAATTTCTTTAAACTTTACGTATTGCCTTTATAGCGAAATTAAATGAGCAACTAATTAGCATACGGTTTTAAGCAGTAAACCCCATCAATTGATAAAATTTCAAACATTTTTTTTCCATAGAAACCTTGACCCCATGGTCTAAGAAACAGATACATAAAGTTTCCTTCATATCTACTCAAAAGAAATGGAGCTACAAGTCTCTGTGTACCATCAGCTTAATTTTAACCACTCTATATCAGCCAATGTGGATCACACACTCTCAGATTCAAGTGTGTCTACATTATCTAATAGCAGTTCAAGATGGCGAAGTCGTCCTAATATTCCTCAGGTGTTGCTTCAAAATTGAATGATAGTATAAGTAAACTAATTTTTAACTAAACCAAACCTCGTAATGTAATTGGAGCCTTAAAACGAAATGTTAGAAAATGAAGAAAACTTGAGTCATAATTATTCAATTACTCGATCAAAACAATCCGAGATTTCATAAACTTTATAATTAGTAGTGTTCTAATTTATCTTAGTAATTAAACTGCAGAAAAGTTTAATAAATATTTGAAAACATTTTCGAAAATAAATCTAATAAGTATGCCATATTTTCCTTGCATTTCACCCTAAAATAATCTTTTAGATTAGTTAAAAGATTTCTGCTACGTAGAATGTTAATTATATGTCATGAGTACTCTTCCAGGGGATATAATTTAAGCAAAATGACGTGATTATGGCTAGTTCGAGTAAATTATGGATTATAACCAGATTTTAAATGTTAAGCAACGGAATATGGTTCTCCAGAGCTTTTCGTAAGTAATCCTGTCTTCTAAGTCTTGATATAAATCTACATTTCCTGCATTGAGAATTTCGTCCAGAATGAAAGCTTTTCAGATTATTTATTCATGAAAGGGGATTAGAAACTGAGCGTACAGCTTTGCTGAAAATTAATTTTGCCTCTTTACGGTTCCATTTAACTACTCATGCATTGATTATATTGCACTTGACAAAATCGTTTCTCTATTACAAATTTAATCATCAATTTTAGGTTGCGCAGATGGTTAGTTTGAATTTAGTGCACGTGGTCCTGATTAAACTGTTTTAATAGAAGCACCTGAGACCGTCATGGCTATCAATAAATTCCGGCTTTGATACCGGTTTCATTTTTATGAGGTCCTGATATATAATGAAATTGACGTCGTGAGGCAAACGTATGTATTCTGGTCTGGCGTGGAAGTTTTTAGAGTAGTATGCCAGTTCAGGTGGTTTCTTCATTATTTAGCTACGATTCAAACATTATGCGATTTAAACAAAAATGCCCCTCAAGTAGCTTCGAAATGTGATATTAATCTGTCTAACTAACCAAATTTTTAGTATTGCATTAGCAATATGACAGTAGTATTGCATCTTAATTATTGCTCCAATGCTTTGAGATAAGAAGAAATTATTATTACTACTTTCTAATATCTATTTTGATTGCCATTTAAGTTTCATCTATATGAAACAATTGATACATATTTATATACAGACGATCAAGCAACCACAACTGTAGTTGCAAAAAGAAATGTATCGGCAAAAAATGATTTAAATGTCACACATTGGCATACAGCCAGCCAACTGGAACTTTTCGTTTAGAACTCGATGACAAAAATCACCTATGTGGAAATAAGTGCTTGACAGTATGTAACCAGAAGGCTTGTATCATCTTTCATTTAATCAGTTTCTATTTTTTTTATTCTGTTCATAATAACCATTTCTATTATGGGTGCTATCTATAGAACAGAATGATTTAATTTGTGCTGATGAACTGTTTTCACACTACTGGTTTGTATCAAGTCATACACCATCTACGGTCGGCTAATTCGGCGTGATTTTTTTTCTTCTTTTTTTTATGAATAGTATAAATGATGCGCCATCAATGTTTTCGACTAATGCTACTGTTGTAAGGTCCGTCAAAACAATACTAGGACACTTCTCATTGTTCATAATCTGTTACCCGAAAGAAAAAAAAAATGTCTTTCGATTTGGAAATATATCTTCTTTGAAAATATGTAAACAACATTTATAGAAGTGTCATCTTAAAATTTACATTTTCATAATCTTCCATGATCTATTGCAAACTCCAGTTCTTCGGCTTTTAGATGATTCTGCTGAATGAGAAATCTCCAGTATAAAATTTTAGAGAAGTACATTCAAAATACATGGGAAACCATTTAGAAACTGTTTCAATCCAAACAAACACAGCACTCTGTTCTTATTTTCGTTCATTAAACTTTTCATTTCCGCCATGAATACAGGTAACTTTGCTCTAAAAAAGACTTATTTTTAGTTTACAGTTAATAACTATGAAACATGGCTAAATAAGAGTCTAGAATATCTGCTTTTATTTCCACATTTAATTAAAAAATAAATAATATTTAAAAAGCTTTTTCGTGGCATATTGTTTCAAATAATTAAAAATTCTGGATAATTGAAAAATTAATAATTAATATTTATAAAACAAGATTAAATTAAAACGTTTTTGGAGCAGCTAAAAATTAAAAGATATTCCTCATTCTGAACCACTCCTTTAAAACTGAAACATAGAAAGCATAGTGCTGTTCTTTGTATACTCAAGTTTCCATTAAACAATACTATTACACTTTTAGGAATTTTTTTAATGCTTAATCTTTTTTTACCGGAAAAAGAATTAAATAAAAACAATTTATAATAAATAAAAATGAAAATTTTTTACATATTTTCTTCATTTAAAAAAAAAATTATACTTCGTTTAAGTCTAATGATTCTGCATTATCCATACACAAGGAATTGTTTTTGCATTTTATTCAATAATATATCATTGATTCAAACTTTTAACACTATATAAATTCGCACTTTGTGCAAAATTTTGATTTTGTTCTTTTTTCATCATTTAAAGATCTCATAATTTATTTCTACAATTGTAATCAACTCCCAGTTGTTCCAAAGGGAACATCGTTTGAAATGGAAACGGAGTAGAATATGTTACTTCCCCCCCCCTCAACTTTACATTTATTTTAAAAAGAAAAATAGTAATATTTTAATTTAAAGCAATATTGAACGACGTTCTTTGTTTTCTGTTCCGTTTTAGCGATTTTTTTTTTCAACCAGGGAATTCTCTTATAAAGCTCAGATGCTCCCTGAAAGAAGCAAAAATCCTGCTTTTTTTAAAGCTCTTAGTTTTTGCAACTTATCTCAAAGGCTATTTGTCGGAAATGAAATAAAATTTGGAACAATGATTTTTAAGCTCTTCCTCCTTTGATTAAATTCAAATTTTTGAGAATCAAAGAAAATTAACTTGTAAATTTGACAATTAATTAAAAATACAAAATACATTTTTACATTTATAAAAATGTATAATGTTTGCTTTGTTTATTGAGTATTTGAATCTAAAATAAAAATTACCATCAAAGATTCTTTATATTTTAAAATATACTGAAAAAACGGGTACTGTAATTTAATATTAAGAATTTAAATCCTCAATTGCTTATAATTCATTAACCGTTTACTCAAAAATCTCAATATGTTATAAGCATTCGAGCTATTTCATCTAGAAAGTATATATATTTAAAATTGAGCGTTGCTATTTGAAAAAAATGTGTTTATATAAATCTAAATATGGGAAGGGCCTCTTAAATGAAAAATATTTCTATAGTGATAGTATTTACAATTTCATTGTAAGATTATTAGTTTCGGAATAAAGAACAATGTCTAGATATTTTTGAGGGATTATACCAGTAAATAATACGGATTTTTCTCAGTCCATAATCATCTTGTTGATAGTGGTATTCCCTAGTCCTATTCAGACATTTCATATGTAATATATAGACTAACTGCTAATGAGAGAAGGAAAGGATAATATCTCCATGGGCAGGTGAAAGAAAGAACAGATCCGAACTACGAAGTACTTGAAAAAGGGGAATGCATTTTTCAATCCTTCAAAATACCCGTTATAAAAGGGTATCTATATTTATCTCCAGCCTAATTTAAAGATTAAATAAACATTTATCGCATTTTTTTTTATCATGTATAAGAAGTGAGCTACAGGCAGGAATATTTTTCTAGGGCATTATTTTTAAGTGCAAAAACTCTATTACATTCCAGTTCCAAGAAAATATAAAGTTAGGCTCAAAACACACACACACACACACACACACGTTTAAATTTTTCGATTTTAAATAAATAAAAACATGAGTTATTTTAAATGTTTTAATAGCATATATTTTGGTCGATTAGGATAAAAGCAACTGATTTTTTAAAGCAAAATTGAAAGTGGAACTAATTATTAAATACCGAATCTTGAGTCATTTGCTGATATGAAAAGATTATTGCCTCCGAAGCACTTCTTATTTCTTATTTTTGAGTACGAAGAGTGCAGATTTCGCAATATTAAGTAGATATGACATAATAATCTTTCCCATTGTAATCGATTGGAGAATTGTCATAGAAAGTGCCATGTTATAGTTGTAGTATTATGTATGAGGGAAATGTAATATTTCTTTGTATTTCAAAAACGAAAATCAAAATACTGATCATTTCTTGTTCTGTAGCAATAGAGTTACACATGAATTTATCACTATCAATAAAATAAAAAAGATGTAGAGCATTACTGTGATGAAAAATGAATAATGACGTATTAGAGATAAATTATAATAGATTTATAGCTTGGGGGTTTTTAGAAACAGTGTTGTTCTCGAATTTATCTCAATTAATTGAATAGAAAAGAGATGTAGAGCATTACCGTGACGAAGATTATTCCTGAATGCTGACGTAGTAGAGATAATTATAAATTTTTGTTGTATATTTCTCTAAAAATTATATTAAGAGGGAATGTTCATGCTTTATAATCATGGCAAAGGGTTGATTATGTCAAGTATTAAAAATAAATTGTTTAAATTTTCTTGTACTTTTCAAAAAACCATTGTTTTACCGTATAAACGTCAAAGGTATATTTTTAGTGCTAACTTTAGAGTACTAACAGTTTTATTTGTCTTAATATAAATAAAATTATTGTTGCAATGCATGCATTCATGCATGTATATTTGTACTAGGTTCCACGTCTCCTCCTAAACGACTGGCCCTGTTTCAATCAAACTTCGCACGCATTTATTAAGAAAAGAGAAAGTTTACAGTTAACTTCTCAAAGGGCAAAAATTAGTTAAATATTAAATTAATCAGAAATTAATCAAACTGTTACCGTGTTTCAGCAATAACTTTGAAAAAAATAATTTTACAAGAAATATTTTAATACTATCTTAAAATTGAGAGTTTTATCAATTTAGTTTTATTAATTTCATATCCTCACAATATTTCTTTCAACTGTTATTTATTAAAAATATTTAACGTAATAAACTATTTTTTAAATTTCTGTTTTAATCTAATATATATATATTTGCCATGTTTTCAATTGCTTCAACGTATTGGTTTAACACAGCCTAAAAGTAAACATAAACCAACCACTGAAGAGGAGGCAAGAAATATAAAGAGCTTACGAGCAAATGAAACAGTAGTCGTCCATAGCAACCGCTTCAGGCTGTTTTGCGAACCAAAATTTCATTCAATTAATTTTTAGTTATATTTCTTTTTAGAATTAAAAAAAAAAATCTCTCAAAGCACAAACCATTTTTCTGCGGGCTAGAGAACAAATTATTTCCAAATAAAATAAGAAAAATAAACTCAAGTTGTTTTGTTCCTATTCATTAATTTTCTCTTTTAATTAAAGTTTAATCATTCTTTCTTAAGATTGCAGCACATTCCATTATTTGAATACAGCAAGTTTTTATTTTTCTAAATTCCTGCTATTAAAATCATCTGCAATCCAATTATTTCATTTCAACTTTCTTAATTTAAAACTTGCTTTTGGCAATTGCAGCAAAATAAAGTAAATAAAAAATTTCGAGAATGAATATTTCGCTTTCAGGAAATCGGTTTCCACATTTTTCTAATAACAACAAAATTAAAAACCCTGTGCCTTACAACCGGTTTTTAAAAGCCGATTTTAACCTCCTTACAGTTGGTTTATTCAAGAAATCTTTGATAAGCTTTGTTTCTTAGATATCTTTTCTAAAGTAGCTTGCAAAGTGTTTATCGTTATCTTTGCAGACTTATCTCTATCGTAAAAGGAAAAAATTCTTTAATAGAACTAAACTTTAATAATCTTTTTGAACAATTTAATGTAGTCACAAACATTATTGAAATATTTTTCAGTCTTTCTACATTTTTTCTTGGAGGAGGGGCATCTTCTGATTTTTCTGCTAACAAAAAATTATTCTGTGTTGCATAAAAAATAAATTATATGTGAATATAATTTAATACAGAATTCGTTATTTAAAAAGGATTAAATCATTTGAGGCTCAAAAAGGATTTATTCTACTGAAAAGCATTTATCCTAATACATAGACTGGGAAAAATGTCTATATAAAAACTCTGCAATGGCATACAAATTAACAATTTATTTGACATGCTTTTAAATATAATTATTTGAAGCAAGAATAATATATTTATATTATGAATATTAAAATGTGCATTATATATTAAATATAAAACAAGACTGTCTTTCAAATACTATATACATTTGATAGTTTGTCTATTTCATTCTGTAAGAAACTCTTTTTAAAAAGATCATAAAGTACTCACTATTTCAGCATCCTAAAGATCTATATTTTTAATGTTTTTATTCTTTTTACAAACAGTCTTTAATTGTTTCTTTATGTTAGAGAAACAATATTAACTGTTAAAAATCTTTAAATGGAAGGAAACTAACTTAAAATAAGAACAAATGTTTAATGAGCATTGTGAGGAAACTTATCTTTCACTTTTCAGATTTTCTTATGTTGTATGTAATTGAAATAAAATAAATAATTTATATTTCTTGCCAGCAGCAGTGGAAAATTGAGAAATTAATTCACTAACTTCAAATTCATAAATCTGAGATCAAATTTGAAACATCACCAGACAAATGTGATCTGATAATCATTAGAAAATATTTCAAAACCTAAACTTAGGTTCTCAGGAGGACATGATCAAATTTACATGAAATTAAAAAAGTTATTATTTTCAGCAATTCTTTTCAGATAAAAATTGTCTATGTTTAATATACAGAACTTGTAAAAACTGACACTTTCTAGAATTTAAAAAAAAAATGTTTTTACATGACATGGACTGTTTAACTTCATTTTCCAAATATTTCTTAAGAATGTGCTCACTAAGCGCGGAAACTGCCTTAGATCAGTTCGTAAAAAATTCAGGATGTTTCTCGCCGAGTGTTTAGATAAAAATGACGGTTACTCCACAATTTCTTTTACACGTGAAGTTCATTAACCTGATGTCGATCGATTTCTTTTGGCGGTGCCCACGAGCTGAAAAGATCTGCGTTTCTGTTCTGACACTAATTAAGTCTAAAAGTGGGCAGCTACAATAAATGCATTTGCATTCATTTCTTTTTTCTAGAGAGCTCAAGCTTTTTACACTTATGACCCCATTTCGACCGCAGTGCTGTCTAGTCATGAA
This sequence comes from Argiope bruennichi, assembly GCF_947563725.1. Classification (NCBI taxonomy): domain Eukaryota; kingdom Metazoa; phylum Arthropoda; class Arachnida; order Araneae; family Araneidae; genus Argiope; species Argiope bruennichi. Next base: position 80,046,679 of record NC_079163.1, read on the forward strand.
AAGATTTTTCGTGGCCTCACGTGCTTATATTAACAGAAAAAAAATACAATAATCAGTACTAGAAAGTTAGCTAAGAATATTAAATTAAATTTAATAAGGTAACTAAAATTAATTCATTTACATTCATTTTAGACGAAGATTTCTTAGATTTTCTCCACTTAAGATTCATTTTGTCTTTAATTTAAAAAAAAAAATATTTCACGACCCAATTTATTTATGGAAAGATTTTTGTAACCCCAAGTATTCGTATGAATATAAAAAGATAAATTAAGAATGGTAAATGGAAGAAACTTAGTTAAATATGTATAATTAAGCCTGAAATGGGCAGTTGAAATTTTTACTAGAGGGCTTCTCAGACTTTTTTTCATTTATGACCCCTTTTGATTTCAAAAAGGTTTTGTAATTTTAAATACTCATTAATAGGGAAAGACAAGAAAAAAATGATGAATAAAAGTTAAATGCATTTAATTAAGTATCGAAAGGGTAACTGAAATTAATGCAGTTGCATTCATTTTAGAAAAGATTTTCTCAAGCATTCTCCACTCATGACCTCATGAGTATAAATACATATCACAACTTCGTCTATTTGTGAAAAAGGTTTCGTGATCACAAATGTACAAAAAGATTGGAAAAAAAATCATAAAAGATTAATAAACTGAAAAAAGTATGCTTGACGCTCCCAACAGTGAAAGTAGGCTTCTTACTTCATAATATTCAAATACCTGATAAATATGGACAATATTAGTAATTCTTCTACCCCAAAATTAATTGCTAAAAGGAATGATTGGTAAGATTGTAAATTTTCATTGCATCAAAAAAATTACTAAATCCGATTTTGGAAATACAGAAAAATGAGACCATTCTAATATCTATATTCAGTCAATGAAAAGCATGGAAATTTAAAAAGCTGAAACCCTGATTATTAAGAAAAAATGAAAGCTTGAAATATAAAGCAACATTCTGAGTAAAATTTGATACATAAAAAAGGGAATGTAAAAAGAAGGAAGTATTTTTTTTCTTTATTTTACCTGCCAATTGCGCTAAACTGAAAACTTTCCATAATATTCTTTAAAAATGTCAGCCGTCCGTTTAACAACATAAATTTTTAACAACAAATTTTAACAAACACATTTTTAACAACATAAAAAAGGTCGTATCCTTTTTAAGTCGTATTAGTACTTATTAATTCCTTTAAGCTAACATTAGCAAATGTATTAGATTCACCAATCAAAACGAAATCTTCATTATTTTTTTAATCCGATTTTATATTCTCTTTCCAAAAATGTTCTAATATTTATTTATTTATTTAATGTTTCCTTCCTCAATTACCATATTCCAATCTTAATATTTAATTTCTTTAAAAATTAAATGTTTTTCGTAATAAATACGAATTGTAATTCCATAAAACAAGCTATTTTAAATACCAGTGAATTTATTTCTGAAAGAGTAATATTATTTATAAAATAAGATTTATTACAAATAATTTCAATTTTAGATTAGAAGCACTTCAGCTATTTCATATTTTTATTCCAAATACTCATCTCTTACCAAATTTTAACTCATTAAACAAGGCGCTGTGAAACCATTTAGGCACCAAGTTAGCCGTGAAATCAGTTACAGCTTTAATTTAATAAATATTTTCTCTTTCACATATTTCACTGGAATGATCAATTTCCCGTTTCAAAATTTCATAATCTCCCAGCAACTGGACATACTTTTACATCATTTTAATTTAAATTAATTCTTCCGAAAGGAATTCGGTTCATGATTTATTAAATAAAATTCCTAACTGCTGTCGGGTAAAGAGAAGGTATGATAAATTGAATTGCTCTTGGCGAAGGTTAAAGAGAGATTTAATTTTAAATACGGTGAATGGCAAAATGGGTAAATCGGAAGACAAATAGGTATTCCCAGGATATTCTGAAATTGCAAATGAATAAATAAACGTGAATTTTATACTTTGAGATTCAAGCAACATTTTTGCGATGCATATCATAGTGATTCATTTCTAGTTTAAGGTTGCTGCATTATACATTGAATTTTTAATTTCGATATTATATGTTAGGAAAATAAAACGTTAATCATTGATCATTTCCTGTAACCCAAATTAATGTTAAGCCCCGATTTTGCTGTTACATGAATCAAATGTTAAGCTTCCATTTCTGGTTATTAAGTAAATTAAATGTTAAGCTTTGATCTTTTCTTTCATGCATTTTAAAGATTCTATTTATGTTTGTTTTAATTCCAATTTGTGATGAAAAAGGGCATAATAATCGGAAATAATGGAATTCTACAAAATATATGGCATTAGCTTTTGTCTGAGGAGATTTAATTTTCTATTGTATCATATAATCAGGAGATTTTTTTTTTAAAATTATGTTATATCAGAAATACGTAATTTTAATTTCTGAAGTGCTGTTTTTGAAGATATTTATGCAGAGTATATATTATCTAGAGCAGCTCGAATAATTTGATTGTGTATTAAAAATTTTAACTGACAATTTAATTATCTTTAATATATAATTATTACTTTAAAAATTCCAATCAACGAATAATTTAAAGTGACATTCCCCCTCCCTCCAAAAACGACTCATCTGAGTTAGTTTGACGGAAGAAGAATTATTAAAACTAATAATTTTAATTTTTAATTTTCGTTGGACCATTTATCATTATTCTATTCATTTATTACTTTATAAATATAAAAATAAATATTCCCTCTTTTATATAATTCACTGTAATAAGAGTTATTTTTACTAAGGTTTGTAATTGTTTTAGGTATAAGGCAGATATTAACAATATTGAGAGAAACTGGAAATTCACCATCTATTAAATTTAATATTATATTCATTCGTTGAAATGGTTAAAGTTTAAAAGTTTCTGGAAATTAACCCTAGAATTAATGACTTTTTATTATTTTTTTACAAAAAATATTTGTTTAGAATAACTATATATAGTTCCGGAAAAATATTTTTAAAAATTTGTAATTAATTTTTTCGAGAAAAATTTTAAAAAAATTAAAACGTGCCAAATGATTATATAAGGAATTAAACAATATCTCTGTGCACATATCCCATTCTGACAATTCAGCAGTAGAATTAAAAGTCCCTTTTTACCAATATATTTTTTACAATTGAAAGAAAAAATATTTGATTAGTATTTTTAATGGTAGAACTATTCATACAACAACCATCTTGGTATTTTCTCAAGCTTCCAAATTAAAACTTATTCTATTACCACAATTGCCATATATCTGTCTTTCCTACAAATATTTATCAAAAAGCATTTTAAAAAGTATTTCCAATCCCTCATTGTTGCTCTTTGAATAACCTTGTGAAGCTTATAAACGGAAATAAAACCTTGTAGCGAAATGGTTATACGATGCATTGTAGGGTTAAGCGAATTCTCTTATAGCTATTTAAATGAAATAAAGTTCTTCAGTCTTTCCAAAGCATTTGCGACCTTAATTCCTCCCTCGTCTCTAGCTCCATCACTGAATTTATTTCTGGTTCAATATATTTAGATTTAACTTGGGGGCATTTGGAGAAATAGAAAATATATTAAGACATTTAAAAGTTTGAATATTCAAATAGGGCTTATTTATGATAGCAAGAGAAATAATTTAAGCCTCATTGGGAGTTATGCATTGTTTGTTCCAAAATAAATATCCGTGGTGCTAGTATTTCTCAATTATCTGGTTGTTCGACAACGGTTTTTGTATATAATTTAATTCTTCAATAAATGATAAAGCTGGTTAAGAGGGAGTTTTAATTTTAAAAAAAAAGGGGGGGGTTGACAAAAGTGCTGAAATTTCACCATTTAAATTTATCTTGAGAATAATTTATCAGCAATTCTTCACTTTTGTTCATAATATTATTTTTATGCTTTTTCTTGGAATGCAGTCCACAATGAAGAATTTAAGTGAAACATACTTACTAAGGAAAGAAAATGCTAAGAAAGAATAATTTTTCCTGCAATGTCGGATTATTGAATAAGCAAAGTATGCAACTGCTTTTAATCTTACTAATATTTTCGGGGACTCGAAGGCGCCATATTTTTAGGATAATTTAATTTAATGCTTTAATTTACTTTAAAAGGGCAACGTACTCGTACTCATTCAAAGGAAAAGTATATATCTTTTAAATATCAGAACATTATTTTTAGGATTTCTTTTTGTGTTTTCGAATTCAATTATAGATCAGGTATTCCAATTATTTTCGCAGTTGGTTGGGTCATTTAACAAATCAACAATTCTGGCAAATTTTATATTAGATATAATGAATATGCTAAAAATTTTCTATATAGAAATTAAATTAAAATCAATGGAAAGTAACCGTTTGGAAATCTGGGAGTTAGAAAGGTATCCACAAAACTAATGTTGCCTAAGGGCTATCACAGGGTTGAATCTGGTACTGAATCTGGTTCCAGTATTTCGAGAAGTGCAATTTTTGACGCAAAAAAGGAAACTTGGCTTTTGTTCCGGATTGTGTCTTCCCAAAATATAAAATAAAAGTTTCCTTATTATGTATCTTCACTATACAGCCAAGTGCGTCAGTACAAAGATAACCTAGTTAATGTGTTTTTATTCTTCCGAAATGTCACAAATATCAATGTATTAGAAAAAATTGCATTCATCAATAAATTTTATATGTATCGTATAATGACATTTTTTTTTTTGTTACAAATATATTATGTTCAAAACAGCTTGAGCACATCAGCATATTTTTTTTTTTAATTGCTCACTTTTAGGTACATACCGACGATATAAAAAGTCTAATCGTATAATACCTTCGTATAATATTTAATCATGTTAAACCTTCATAAAAAGTCTAAATTTGTAACAAAAAGAAAAAAAAATATAAAAATAGACATGCTGCTCGAATTTTACTATTAACATTTGATTTAAAGCATTTATTTTAAAGTTAACTATAGAATTTATTTTATTTTATTTCTGGGCTCCAACTGGACTTGCAGCACTAAAGGTAGTCAACCTGACTCAATTTATCAAGCTCAGAGTTACGGAAAATTCGTCTGATGAAGCTCCTAACTCTAAAAAATGACCAGTTTTGAAAGTTGAAAGATTTTTGGTTCATTACTAATCAACGAGCTGTGAATTTCAGATTTGCCATCGACTTATGGCCAATGCTATTGACTCTGACACATTTTACAAGACAGACAAACAAAAGACTATTACTTCAGTGACCGAAATATGAGAGGACAAATTTTACATAAGTGCACTGTTTGCTTGCACATATTCACGACGTCACGGTGTATTGCCAGTCTTCTTTTATTTTTTTTCATTTTCATCTTTTACTTTTTTTCTCTTCTCTTCCCGAGAGAGACATTGCGTCTTATGCAACATCACGATTCTTTTGTCTTTCCTTGCATTGAAAAAGCTCTATAAATTTCTGTGTGAAGAAACGTCGTTCCAGAAAATGGAAATAACTTATTTATTCAGATTTATTTTCTGCCGATTTATCGAGTGTGTGTTCGACAAAGGCTCGCACTGAGATTATTGTAGTTTTGCATTCAATCAAGTTTTGTTGCTATGGAGTAGGAATAACTTGAAATATTTTGCCTATGTTTCATCATCCGCGCTGGTTTCTTTCAAATTACAACGTGGTAAAAAATCATTCATTGGAACTGATTATTCTGTCATCTTCCAGCACGTTTGTGGAATTCTCTGTTGTCGAGGCACTGCAATTTTCGCTTTCACAGTCTCGAATTGCGAAGCATCAGAATAAACAAATAGCTTCTGTGTAACTCTCTTGACAAAATAATAAATGCATAGCTAGACGTGGAAGTACTTAAAAGTGCTTCAGCTTTCATGGAGTATTCAAAAAAAGTATGAATGGTATTAGAGGTTTGATCGGTATGAAAAATCAACTATCAAAGTTGCATTTCAGAATATAAGAATACACAATTTTGACTTTGTTAAATGCCAATATAACTTTTTTTTCATTTTTATGTCCTCATGCAGAAATATACGTTGAGAAAACGCTGTAAACATTAGAAAATAAGATCGTGTAAACGTTAAAACGTTGTGAAGCTTTAGATTTCTGTGAGTCGATAAAAAAGAATTATGCTTCTGTATGTAACTTTACGTGTGTATGTGAACACGATAACTCAAAAATGAAATGTACTAGAGTATGTACTAGAAATGTACTTCAGCATGCAATTTTAATTTCCTACTTATAGACCTACATGAAATTTTGAATGAAAAAAGGAGAAAGTTCTTTGAATATTTTTTTGAAAAGCGAAAAATTTCTTAAACATGCATTCCATTTTCTTCAACAAACTATGAAATTATAAGTCATGTTTATACTCACTCACAACTGCTACAGTTGAATTAAAATTATATGTACTTTTAATATTTACCTATCTACATGCATTTTTAACTGCGTACACTTTTAATAGCCACCTTTATTTTCCTGCGCGTTGTTACTTCAGCCCAAAGAAAATATTTTGTACATGTTTAGTTATTGCTTTTATTTATCCGCGTGTTGCTGCTCTATATATTTGTCAGACGAATAACTAAATGACATGCATATAACTTGCTAATAAACAAAAATGATTCGGCATAAAAATTAACTCAAATGCTCAAAATTTGACTTGACTGTTAAAAGTAATCATTCTAGCACAATTTTCCCTTCCTCTTGCTCTGAAAGGTTATTTTTATCACTGTTTCTATTTTTATTTATAACAATGAAAAAATTACAATTGTATATAATTAAATATATCTAGTTATGTAGGAAATCAATGTGAATTTAATGGAAATTAATTAAATCTATCCATTAATTCTAAATAATATCTTTGATGGATATCGTATCGCTGTATTCAAATAACTGATGGTCAAATCTCAAGTTCTCCCGCTAGATTAATCAAATAGAGTGTCTATTTGCAATTAGATTCACAATATCCCAGCTCTAGGGCAATCAGATACACTTATTATGTTTATGACTTTAAATAATCAGAAAGAAGATAAGGAGTATTTTATTTATGGTTGTTTATTATTTAGAAGCTCAAAACTCTGGTGAAAAATTAAGAACATTAAAAAAAAATAATTGCGCTTGAATTCTTCCAAAAGATTTAACCCAAATGAATAAATTAAGTTTTATTAATTTATTTTATAACATTAATCCATTCTAATTTGAGTTAAAATACTCATTTAATAAATTGATTAATTATATTTATATTTGTCTTTTGAAAATTACAAAATCGTTTCTTATAAATTTCTTTTTTCTCTCCTTAAAATTTAATTTTTTAATTTTAATAATCAAGAACTAATGTTTGTGAGTTAAAACATATTATTGTATAAATTAAACTGACAAGACAACTAAAGAAATTCAGTTAAAAATCTTTGGTTCCATTATTGCAGTTGTAATGTATAAGTTACACAGACTCAGTTATAAAATCTTAATTACTTCATTTTTAGTTAACTATTTAAACAGGTATCTAAGATTGTGTAGTTTGTTATGCAAAATAAGACTTACTTCACTAGTTGTAAAACAGACAATAAATAATCCAATTATTAATTTTGAAAGAATGCATATTTAAATATTTTCTCAAATAAATGATGAAAAATTATATCTGTTGGAGTTGATATCTAATTGCATTACTAAGCCCATGCATGTGATATTCAAAACTTATAACTCGTAAAAAGCATAGTAATTTTTTGATTTAAAATAATTACGCATTCCAAAGCTAATTCTAGAAAATCGTTTTACATATCATCAAACCATTTTAAATAGAATATCTGAACCACTTTACGAAATTTTAACCTTTACAGATAAAGATGAGTTTTCTTTTCAGTGGGATTCTCTAAAAGAATGATAAGCATACATTTCAGCTGATGATAATGATTCATATCTATTGAACCAGGTAGATAATTTTCCTGCGCACAAAAGGAACAAACTTGAAAGGAAATGTCCATCAAAAAGATAGTGATACATAGTATTAATATCTTTTATAATGATTCATGGTATTACAATTTTCAAAATTCAATAAAGTGAAACACGAATTAAAGTATGATGTCAAGAATGTGTATGCTTAAATTAGACGATTTTCGAAGTTAATAATTTTAGTAATAATTCATCGCATCATTCTTTGTTGAATGGGGGGGGGGATATATGGTGTCAGAAAAGAAAGAGGTAACAACTACATTTACAAAAATGTTTAAAGTTATTGATTTTCATAATGACATTATTTCTCCCTGACATTCTTTTCAAAATTTAATAAAATGAACCCCAGAAAGAAATATAATATCTGAAGAGCAAAAAGGGACAAATATTTATATGTAAGTATATGTTTCATTTATTTTACAGTATATGATGAAACAATAAAAAATTATCCTCAAGCTTGCTATATGGGAAATGTGTTTTTTATATGAGAGCATGGGAAACTATATGGGAAATCATTTCTCTGTATTAAAACACATAACAGTTAATAAAATCTCATTATCATTAATCCTTTGAAATAATTAAATAAATTGAATCGTCACTTAGGTTTACCTGCAATTAAAAAATTTTAAAATTAATCAATGTATCTTGGGCTACAACTTGTTCTAACCTTCGAACTCTATTAACTTTTAAACAGAAATAAGTAGTACTAGAGATGAAATTAGCATGCGAAAACTATTTAAATAAAAATGAACTATAAAAACTTTTCAATTATGTTAAACTTATATTTGTTCTACTGAATTATTGACTCAAGAAGTGAGTAAACTGTTAATAATAACAATAAACAGAAAACTGAGAGAAAGATATTCAACTTTTCTTTGATTTTCATAAGAATTTAAAACTGTATTACAGAAGTTGTGGATATTTATACTTCAAAACTTCTATGAAGTCAATAAAATAAGAATAGTAAAGCATCCGTTATTCATTCATCGCTAATTTCAATCAAGATACGTGAAACTGCAAGTAGTTTATATTGCATTTTCAATAAAAACCAAATATTTCATTCTGTTTTAATTATAATACTTGAACAAAAGCATGTGCAATATATTTTAAACATCATTGTAAAATTGACTTTATGATTTATTGGAAGAATAAATAAATCATTGTGTCTTGGAATAAAAAAAAAATCCTTTTGTCTTTCATTTTGAAGAATTTTTTCACTTTTTAATTTGAAATGTCAACACTGAAATTATTTCTGGCCAATTTAAGAATTTTCTACTCTGAGTGATATAAAATTTCAAGAATTTTTTTATATAGATGCTTTATCTTTGTTGTTGGTATAAACTGATACATTTGTTTTTAAAATCAGAAACTACATTTAAGATTTCTGGTCTTTTAACCCTTTTTAGGGTCGTGAGAAGTATGCTTCCCACCAAATTTATCAATCTTTGTATGAAATTATGTAGGTTGGCATAAGTTCTGACAAATTGTTTTAGTAAGTCAGAAACTTAGATGCTTCAGTTCTTTATCTCAGACAAAGTGATGTGTCTTGATTTGTTACTTAATTATTAATTAATCAAATTAAATGTATCTAATAAGCTAAATGGATCCCTTTTCTTATTCTAATTTCAAGCCTAAAATAATATGACTAGAAAAAAAATAGCCCTTTAGAGGGTTAAATAATGTACTGGATTAAGATTTTGATTTTTTTCTTTCTTTTGTCAAATATTACTGACATTTTTTTTTCTATGTATTCAAAGAAAATAACAATCATTTCAATCATTTTTATTTGATTAAAATATACTCTTCTTTAAATTCCTAACCCTTAATAATAATTTTAATATATATTACGTATTACTTAATATAAATATATGTAACCTCGTATTTAATGGGCTATTATCGATTTGCAAGAAAAGGTATTAGTCTGAAAATTTTTAATCCTGATTTTAAAAAGTCAAGAATGATTGGGACATATTAATTATGCAATTCAGCTGGTATTGGATGTCTTAAAACTTTAAGTCACATCAAGCAATATTGGTCACTATCAACTTAAAGGGGGTTTTTTTCGGATTCTTCAAAGTATTCTTCGTAAAAATGATTAAGGAAATCGAAATATTTTATTGAAATTTGTTGAATAATTATGGCTTATTAGTTATGGACCTCTATTACCTTTTATTTTAAAATTTTGCTTTGTATCATTTATATTCCAACTCTAAAAGGACAACGAGTAGAAAATTTGTAATATAGCCTGTCAGCACAACAGTACCCTGGCATTCAGGAAGTTTATCACGTAATGACTTTCAGTGGTCTTTAGCTTAAAACAGGATATCGCTTTTAAGTATCTACTAGGGGTATCTTCCTCTAATTAGTCATTACAGAAAGAACTTACCAGGTCATATACATTTATCAATGAAAGTTCTTTCTTCATCATTAGCGAACTCAGTTTAGGGCCGTGCAAGTAAAATCCAATTATCTACGAAACTTTTTTTATCATCTTATCGACTTTCTTTCATTCAGTGTTTCTTTTCCTTGTCCTTCATATAGACGTATTTATATGACTAAATAAGTAGCTGTTTTTTGGGGCTTTGCAATTTTAGAAATTCTATTTATAGACTATTTTAATACAGCTGGCTAAAAAAAATTTTTAAAAAAGGAAAGGCAAGTCAAAATTGGAACCAAATTTAGTATTCAATATCTTATTTTATTATTTTTATTGACAAAAATATTTATTCCTTAATTTTTAAATAGTAATATTTTTATTAATGAAATTAATTCATTATAAAAAGCTCAATATTTGATTAATCCTTACTTAATAAGGTCTGCCATTAGCAGAACTTTATCTGCAGTAATATAGTTGAATTATTACATAATAGGTTTAGCTTAATTTAATTATTTTAACATTCCGTTTCTTAGCAATACTAGAGGCATTTTGCAATACTTGGTGGTTGTTTACGTTGATGAAAAACTTTTTTAAAATGAATTATCTTTAAATAAATTATAAAAAATTTTGCTTTGCATTCTGAAGCATGTATAAAGGAAATCTACCCTTATATGTCATGAAATTTTGCTATCCATGACATAATTCGGCACGTGAACAAAAGAGCCAAAACAGTGATCACAAAATGAGGTTATTTTCTAAAAGTAATGCATAAATATGTTTTAAAAACTTATTAATACTGTTAGGAAATTATTAAATTGCTTTTGTCATTTCAACTTCACTTCCATGGGAACAAATTCAATATCTTGGAGGTGTTCGAATTCACTTGCAGAAGTTCGAATTCACTTTTTGGTATTGTTTTCTGCAAGGTGACCCATCTGAATTAAAAACCAGTTTCCTCAATTTGTTTCATCCTATCTTACTCAAATGTAAAACAAAAGTTTCCACTGGTTTAAATTTATTCTTTCAATTATGTGACATGTCTTTATAACTGGAAGATTTAATTTTTAACAATTTCCACCTTATCTTCACACGATGAAGCACATTTTCTAGAGTTTTGTTGGCAACCTTTCAGTAGACGTATCATAAAAAAAAATTATTTAAGCAAATAAATAAAATAAAGAAGAATAAATGATACTAATATTTACATTTAATCTCCCAATCTTCTTCATTTATCTCCCATCTGTTAGTTTCCTGCAAACAAATTTACAACTGCAAATCATCAAGACGGACACTTAATTTGATCACGGTACATTTCCATTGACAATCGATAATGCGAAGTGTATTGGTTTATTTGACGTGGTCATTACCATGTGTATCATTTCTAAAAATAAGATACATCATTCACTCGTGTTTTCGTGAGCTCATGGTGTGGTTTAATCCTTTTAAGCATATAAAAAGTTCTTACGACACAGAAATTGATTTTTGAAACTATTTTTAGTCTAAGGCTGAGTATACTTTAAGTGTAAAACAACATTTTCCATCTTTTTAAAAATTAAAAGCAAGAACTTTGAATTACCTGTGCATCTAGTTTCTTATCAGTGTTTGATGGTTATTTGCAGTTGCTTATCTGTAAAAAGAGAGAAAATTATCACTTTCCGTCTTCTTAAGCTGTGAAAAATATTTAAAAGCAGTAAAAAGTTTCTTTTACTCCTGATAAATGTTTCCTACATATTGCAGTATGCGCCTACTGTTGATAAAGCAGCAGTGTATATACTTATCTGTGCAAGTATAATGATAAACTTAAAATATTGATACACTTAAAATTGAGGAAAAACTAAAAATATTGTGATGCATCAAATATTATGCAATATTTTTTTCTAATTACCAATGTTTTAGTTCATTAGTTTTAGATAATCTATGGTTACTTATAAAGTTTTAGCTTTTAAAAATTAAATCATCAGGTTAGGTTTTTTAGAAAATTCGAAAAAATTGGAAATAAAATGAAATATAACTTTATATTAATTTTGCCAACTTTTAATTCCGTGGATTATGCTAAGGAGTATCACCATAGATAATCTTAGAATGCTCTCCAGTTTTTCAAATTACATTTGCAAATTAGCTAGTAACCAGTTCTACAAATTATTTGCAAAACTTTTATTATTATCTATTTGAAAAATGGTTCAATTTAATATGGATTATTAAAGAAAAAATTCATATCCAAAAAATGAGACACAATGTATTAGTTCAAACCCAGATCTGAGCATTCGAAAGGCCATCATTTTTTAGATAAACTTATTAGTATTTAATATATATGTATATAATTAGTGATTGAATGGTTTAAATCGAAGTTTCTGATAAGTTTACATAAGAGAATATTAGGGCTTTATGCCTTATATTCTTTAATTTTAAATATATACGAGAAGTGTTTTTTGTTTTTTTCATCGAGCTGTTTTTTGTTAAAATACAATCTGCTCCCAGTTTCTTCTGTTTTGACAACGACCGCTATCCTGGTTGTTTTCCATCACAAAATAATACTTTCTGTCACCCTATATAAATGGGAAAACACCTTTTTAAAAATCCTCATCCATTCAAAATGTATTCTCATAAAATGTTAGACTGCCAAAAAACTATGATGAAAACCCTCAGACCGAATGCAGTAAGATGGATATTATATTAAGGATGGTTTTGATTTGTATGTTTGTTTTATATAAGAGGCTGCAATACAACCTCTTGACATGCACAGCTTATTACCAGCAATAAGGTGGATTTGCGAATAATTTATCTCCCAGAGATGAACGAGAATTCCAAACAATTAGATATGGATTGATTTGTTCAATCTGGTAATTTTTTGTCAATTCCGGTTATGCGGGAGAGGGGCCAACTTAATTTACAGTGCCAATGTAGGCCCAATTTAGGTATTCAGAGGCATTTACATTCCTGAGACCCGGAAGTTCCTACTTGGAATGTAATGCAAGAGGGGGTGGTCTATTTCCAGAACCAAAACACAGCAGGATCGCTGTCAACGTTTATTTTTATTTTCCTTGCAATAACCATGGTTCAGATGATTCCACACTGGTAACAGTGAACGAAGATACTACATATCCTTTACCAATCTATTTGATATAAATGCTCTTATGATAACAATTTGTTGCTTGAGTGTTTGTATAACGTACTAGGTTTTTCAACGCAGTTCTATAGAGGACAAATAGTCACCCAACTTCAGCTGGATGAGAAATTTTGACAGTGCTCTGAAAACATTAGATATTTACAAAAAAAATGATCTTTAATGCTTTTAATAATTTGTATAGATTAATTTACTTAATTTCAATGTAATTGCAGACTTAAAATATATCCTGCTATGCCTTTAAAATAATTATGAGAAACATTTTATAAGTTATAGTTATCTTTTTGTCATCTCATTATTTAATATTTGTTTATCCTTAGTCATGCTTTATTTAATACTAAATATTGCGTTTTGGTTAACGAAAAACAATATTTCAAATATATATAGGGTTTTAATTTCAGAACTAATCTAATAAATAAAATTAGAGGCAACAATTTTAAAAATAAATATACCTGCTTACACAAACCTTTAATTAAAAATAATAAATTTTATAAAAATATGACCAAAAAATTTTTTATCTTAAGAATCACCAATAAATCAATCAATAAAAAGTTGACAAGCTATTTTAAGTTTACAACTTAAGGATCTCAATTACTCGCAGAAAGATACATACTTTTATATATTTCGCTACGCATATTTGAAGGCTATTTTGAATTATAAATTAATTATAAACATTTTTTGTAAACAGATTATGCGATGAATTGAGGTAGACAGCAAGTAACATAAGCGCCTGTTTTCAAATATTTTTGTGGAATTCAATTTTCATCTATGGGGCGAACATTTTTACAAACAATATAACTGTCGAGCTACAACCTCAAAGCAAACAGATATGAGCGAACGATTATGTTTTACGAGAAGCACGCGTTTCCATTTCTCATCATTTATAGCTTTTTCATATTTGTTTTCACATACCTTAAGACATTTACTTATAATACTGTAAATAGAAAGTTATCTCTAATTTTCACCGTGAAGGTATTGTACTGGATCTCTGTAAAAAATTTAAGATTAAAGGAGGACAAGAATATTTGAATTCAATAACCCAAACCTAGATGATTTTATTTAAATTTTACAAAAAAATTAAAATCTACTTAAAGTTAAGAGAGATTTCAATTTATGACATAAAAAATTCTAAGCTTCTGGATCTATGCAGTTGATTATACAAAATAAGAAAAAAATATTTCAGAGTTTTATTACGGAATACGAATAAGTCGGTACTTTATTTAAATTCGTTGAAACTAACCATTTTCACTCGAATATCTCCCCTAAGGCACCAATCAAGATGGTGCATCATTAGCATTTTATTTATTTATTTTTATTGTTAAAAATACCTGCAGAGTGGTAAGACGCTGTAGATTAGTTTTTCAAGGAAATTAAACTTGAATCAATAATACATATTTATTTTTCAGGCAATAAATAAGTCCTTGTAATAAGCGAATAATTATGCATCGAATTACTTTTACGAGTACAAAGGGTTAAAAAATCTACATACTTAGTATAAAATACATAGTAAAAATTTCAAAAATGTACAAATTTTACTTTATCTTAAAGTTTTTTGATTTGTTCTTAACTATAAAATATTTTACTGCTGATGTTCTAATATTTTTACTTTTGTCGTGTCAGTTCAGATAGTATTCAATAAGATTTTTTTAAATTTTTTTATTTGGAAATTGTAAATTTTGAATTACCTTCAATATTTCTATTTCTCTTGGTAGTTTCCTTTCATCATTAATGTAGCTAAAGTTATCTACAGATGCATTATTTTGAAAGACTGAGTAGCCCACTGGCTGATATCTGGGCTCAGCTTTATTAATCAATGAACCATTATTAAAACATCCATTACAGTCCAAATGAATGTATGTTTTCCATTTTACTGAATATAGGTAATGGTTTTGTGACATATAGACAGAAGACACTACGCTGTAGAGATTGTTGAATTAGCATCAACTCTCTTAAACATTGCCAACTGTCTAATGATTGAATCATTTAGTTGGCACTTTGTCATTCCTTCTTTTTTCTAAGCTCTGTAATTTGTATCTTTGTCTTTCACTGTCTGTTACATCTGTCTTTTAATTGTACAGGGTATTTGTTTGTTGTTGTCTTTATATTATCTGGTATTCATTCAAAGTGGCAGGATGAATCACGAAGTTATATTCGATTAGTACATGACGGTGTCCTAAACTATAAATTGTCTTCATGACAATGGTTTTTTTTTTTTCAAAAATTTACGGTATATTTTATTTTTATCTTTTGAATAATCAAAATCCGCTCTCGTTTTTAATGAAATAGAACGGCGCACAAAAACTACAATGCATAATTAATTCCTTTTACTTTTCTATTTCCGTTGAATTTTATTTATTTAAACGTTAAAGTAATTTTCTGTGTTACAAAAAATATAAACTCAGGAGCTTTTAATAGGCATTTAACCTCATCCATATTTAATTTATTAAATATGATTTAATTAAAGTATAGACTATCATTTTTTTATTTCAGAAAAATTCGTATCAATCACTGGAAATGATGTCTTAGGTTTAAGAGCTTTTACGCAATTGCTGTAAAATAAAATTTTCTAATTTTTTGGTTTTCTTACCCTGTTCTGTACAGAAATATCACATTCCCTCATTTCCTCCGCAAATTTGTTCCATTATACCATTAGTTACAGAATTTGGCAGGATAAAAAAATAAAAATAAACGATATGTATTTAAGAATATTTTGGACAAGTCTTTAAAATATGTATACCACAGAATATTACATTACAAATGTCTTTTGGGATTTATTAAGGGAATATCAAAAACTATATATTCAGACGAGCTACAAGAATTAAATAAGTAAAAAATGAAATTCTTTCTTACTCCTTTTCTGTGATACTTCAATCCTTTATTTGATCCATCAAGGATTTATCTATCTTTTAAAAAATTGCGTCTTACGAAAATGACTAACACATTTTTGGACTAATGGTTTCACAGCTGACAAATGAAAAGAAAAAACAAAAGCGGCATGCTATTAAGAATACTTTGGCCTTGGCTAACCAATGAGAGTACCAATAAATACCTTTCGAGATTTGTTAAGGAAATATCATAAAGAAAATATCAGAATAGCAAAATTTTCAAGAATTCAATAAGAAAAATGAAAATGTATAGCCAAAAATGAAGTTCTGAATATTTGATTATCAATGGTGCAATTTAGAGGAAATGAAAGGATGCAAGGAATAACGGATGTCTGGTAGATAAATGCGCATTGATTAAATATTTCAATTTTTCTAGTGTATTCGAAAAAAGTGGTATTTCCGCAATAAGTAGTTTTAGTGGAAATACAGTTGGTAATAATTTCAAGTTAATAAAAACAAAATGGAGTTAAACAATAGTTTGATATCCTTGGCAATGTTATAGGATTATGTTGGTTTCTCATTTTCAAATAAACATTTTCATTCCAAGAAGATAAGAACTTAAACAACTGGATCTCAAATAACTGGAAAATACGAATACATTTATTGAGAAAAGGTGTTTGAAAAAACGGATAAGATGTCTAAATTTCTCAAATTTTAAATCACAGAAATCTTTACGGGCAAATAAAAACAAAATAAGAACGCAATAGATACAGGTTATTGGACTACTACGATATCATTTGCGAATGAGATGCGGAAGTGTAATATTACTAACAGTGAACAAGCTGCTATAAAACTTTATAAATTAACTATCAGAGATTGAAATTAATAAATGAATGATGCAGCAATAAACTTTTCAGCAAATAATTTTGTTGATTTACAATGACTTTCTGGATTTATTTCTTGATTTCTTTTAATATGTCGAAAATATTGTCTAATTAATTTTCATATTTCATTCTTTTGTAATTCCACAATATATTAAACATCTTTGCCAAGAAAACTATATATAGAACATCAGTGGATGTCACTTGTTGATAAGTTTATTAATTTCAATATTCGTGTATTCAAAACAACAGTTGTTTTAACTGTATTTGAATTTTTTTTTAAAAAAAAACAGGCTTGAATGTATATAAATTTTTATTTTTTCTGTGAGGCCGTAGATTTGTTTTTGTACTTTTGGCTGTTATATTAAGTCACGTTTAATTTGTTCGAGAGAAAAGCTATCAATAAAAAATTCGATAAGATATTACTTATATATTTAAAATATTTTTCGGCTTACCTCATTGGAAGATTTTATTTATAAGCTGCGTGTATCAGACAAAAGATCCATTTAAGTTGATGCGATTCGTAGCAAAAACTTATTTTTTTCTTTCCTTCAGTTTGATTCATAATTCAGTTCAATTCCCAGAACACCTTTAAATGCCAGGTTTTGTGCTTGATTTTCAAACTATATGGAAAAACATTAACAGAGAAATGGGAGATGAAGACAAAACTTTTTTAATTATTGCTTTCAGTTGAATTGAAATATTTAATTAAGACTTCCTGATCATTGTCACTGTAGTTTTAATTTTTTCCCCTACGCTGTAAAATATACTTTCCAATAAGTGAAAAACTATGGATTAGTACCTTCCTTCCATTCATCGTGTTTTACTCAAGAGAAAGAAATGCACATGTGTTTTCTATTCAATTCGATTTAAATAGAGAAATAAGTTTCGCAAGGTGCATTAAATAATTTGCTTCAATTAACTGAACAATATCTTGAAAAATTAAATTCAGCTATCCTATGTTGGGTGGAATTTTTTGTGGGGGGGAGACACAAGAGCTGTATTAGGCCATACTACGCCAGATATATGTTTAAAAGAGGGTCATTATAGCAAAACAGTTTAAAATAGATCTTCTACGATAGAAATACTAACTTCAATGATGATGTTTTAATTCTTAAGATAGAGTTAGGATCCAGGATTATACTCACTGATTTGATATCTAATGAAATTCCGTTGGATCCATTTGCAATAAAAACTGATCAGTGGAAATACTACTAAGAGATATAGCTCTTTAAACGTTTATTACAAAAAAATAACATTAAATGAAATCTTAATATTCTACTTAAATCAATTTATGAACGGAATTGATCCATTACTTAGACAGCTCACCATCAAGAACATTTGACAATTAGTACAGTATCTCATATCACATCACACCACACCAACCTAACGCAAGATTTTATTGTGGTCAGCTTTAAATATACACATTATTTTCATTTCAAATGTTGGTAACTGCGAATTACTAAACTTTAAAGTGATGTGGTTCGAATCAGTTATTTTGGCATCATGGTCCCGAAGTTACAGGGAAAATACATTAAGACATTTGTATTTCGGTTCCGAAGAATTTTTTTTCAAGATAAATCTAATGATATTTCTAACAAATGCAGATTTCAACAAAGACTCCAATTCGTTTTGCTGAACAATTCTGTGTTTTCCACATAAGGATCGATTAATTTATGATCTTTAGATACAATGAACATGCTCTTGGAAAATTCGCAGGGATTATTAAAAAGGAATATGATGCAAAAACATAGAAAAAAAATCACTTTAACTTATATATGATATCTTAAATTGTTATGCTACTATTGCTCTTTTTTAATCGTGTCAAGTAGTTAAAAATCCGGTAAATATTTTCAAGAAAAAAAATATTTATAAATAAATTTGATATAAATCGATACAATTTTTAAATCATAATCATCATCATTATTACCATTTAGTGTAAACTTACAACATGCCTTGTATTTCTCCTCAGTTTCGGCCTACTGTATTTAGCAAATGATTTATAATACCCTCTTCAAAGAATCTTTTGAAATATAAAACTTTCAAAAAATTCTTCGAGGTCACTGCATGAAACATCTACTGCCCATCAGTTCTTTTGTGTAGAGGTACTACACTTTCAGCTCGAACTGATCCTGACAGTGTGGTATATAACGTGATCTTTTATCCCTCCCTTTCCTTTTCCACAGGTCGTGTTCACGTGTCTTGGCCGAGTGAAAAAGGAAAGAAAGTACAATAAAGTAGATTGGTGAAAGAAAAAGGAATTAGCAGCTTTAGTTTGTAAAATAAGATTTCAAATCAGAGTTTATTCTTTCAGAATCTTTTCTGCAAAACGAAATTAGCTCTATAAATTGCTATTGTATTGCATAGTCAATTCTCTGTTAACATATCATTCTAATACAATTTTCAATATAATACAGTTAAATAAATATGATAACTTTCCTCCTAATAAAGTTATTTTAATACAGTATGCTGAAAAATTAGTGATCGCGGCGTTATAAAATGGCATCTTGACATTTTCCCACAACATATCTTCCATATTATATGAAATGTTTAAATTTATAGTTGGATTTCAAAATTTCTTCACTAAATGCTATTGACTGAATGACTGTAAACCAACTTTACAAAATTGTGTTAAAACCAACAAAATTCATATAGATCCTGCGGTTTTCCAAATTCCTTTAAAAATAGCATATTAATAATAACAGACATGAGACAAATAAATATTTTAAAACTTAAAGAGATATTGAATGCAGTTACCCAACAAATAACATACCAAGATCATTTTATGTTTCATAAAACGAAATTAAATAGGAAATCCCAAAAAAATAAAGAACTGTTTTATAACATAAATGGCTCAATCTATATTTATTCGATCGGAAACATGACATTGAAATTTCTTCCAGAAACTATTCTTAAAGAACGAGTTCAATTGAGAGGGAAATAAGCTCTTGAACGAAATAAGTCCTCTTGAAGTTCAAGATTTCATAAGAAACCCTTTCCTCTTTTGTATCGATGATCTTTACCTATGTCGGTGAGTATAAGGAAGTCCAAGTAGAAACAAAGGTCTGTAAACTAATCACTGCCCTCCATTAAAAGACCATCAGTTCAAACGAATTGTCGTCTTTGAAGGAAAGAAAGTGTGCAGACTCATTCATTATTCCCAGAGATATTGTGAGGAATTGAAAGAAGACAAATGTAAAAAGGCCTTGGCATGAATTCACCGACCTTCAGGCTCGATGCTCTCTTCCGAGGAGAAATTACCTAAGAGAAGAATCTGACGGGCGTTCAACGAACGGCATTCCTGCAATTCATTCAATTTATTCCATTCCGCTCCCGTACATAGCAGCCCCATAATCTTCCTATGAGAGCGCTCTTATCTCAATGGCAGTAAGGGGTAAAAACAATGAGAGACTCAAAAACTCTGTAGATGATAGCTTCAAAGTTGAAGCCTTGTGAACTGACCTCGAGAAGATGTGGCAGCGCAGATTCAAGAAGGAGGGATGAGAAAATTCAAAATTGTAAAAAAAAGCTTTTACTTAAATTTAAACGACTAGAAAAATAAAAAGGTTTAAATGTAATAAAGCATCAAATGGATTGTTCGATAACTTAAAAGATGAAGCCTTGAAAATTGATTCCGAGAAATTTAAATCCATATTATGAATGCACCCACTGAGAAAATAAAAAATAAAACGATATAATGAAAAAAAAGTATCTTTATTCAATAAATATAAAAAATCAATCTGTAATGTAAGAAACAAAATACTAAAAATTACATTTTAAAATAGTTTTGGAAAAAGTGTAAGTTGTCTTAGTTATTCAGAAGATGCTTTAAAAGTATTTTAATCTCGTAATTTTCAAACTGTTCTGAAATAATTACGAGAATGAAGTTTAATTAAATAAAGCTTCTGGTACATTTCAGAACTTGCTTTATTAACATTTTGCAACCACGTTCTATTAAAATTTTTAAATAATTTGATATAAAAAATCATATTCGTAACCAAATTTTTATATTTTAATTCAGGTTTAGTTGATTGATTTTTTAACTCCTGTTCGAATAAAAATATCTTTTTTTAATTAATCCCTTCATATCAAATATGAAACTTAAAAAATGCTGTTTTATTCCTTTTCTCTTTTATATTAACTCCTTCAGAAAACTAGCGCCTCGCTGACCTAGTGGTTAGGTCTCGGCTTCGGAACTGCAGGGTTTCAGGTTTGAGACCTGATTCCGTCGAAGAACCATCGTGTTAGCGGGACGCGGTGATCTGGTGGACTCTAAGTTCATTGGGTGTGGTTTGGAAGCTTACAGAAGGGGTGTCAGCTCAGGTGTCGTCCTTGTCATCTAACCCCGGTTCAAAAGTACGAGATCTGTCCTAAAAATATCCCTAAGGTTGCTTTAAAACGGGACTCAGAAAAGAAGCTTTAATTATGATGAGCAAATCTGCACGAAATTTTATTTTATTTTTTAGCTTATTTGTATATAATATTAATAATTATATATATTTATTTAAATAAAAACCAGTACTGCACCACAGTCTGGACAAGCCAGAAGCAAAAAGTTGCTTGATCTGTCCTGTATAATCGTACGGTATTAATTATTGAAGCCTGCCAGTACTTATTTCTAGCAATCGATTTCATGAAAGTTTATGTAAACTTTATAACCAGTTTTCTTCACGAGAGAGGAACAAAAATTAGAATTAATATTTTATAATTATCTCTATTCAAAAATATTTAAAGGATATCTCTATTCGAAAATATTTAAAGTTTATTTATTTCTCTAATATTATTGAGAAACAGTATCTCTAGAAAAGTCGTTCATTACTGCAAGACTGAGTAAGTCGATTTTATTACAAAGAAATAAATCGTATTGCCATACAGTAATATTACTGTTCCCGAGTGAACGATTTTTTTATCTAATTGGTTCGTTAATTATTGTTCGAGTGCTGTTAATAACAACGAGTGCTTCAGCGCAGTTTCATTGATATCAAAATACCATGACATTAAGTTAATTATTTCTAATTTCATCACAAAGAGAATATAGTATCATTGTTAACCTTTGAAGAAAAGGTCGGATGCCATAATTATATAATATTATGTAACAGTTCTTTTAAAGCACCAATATTTTTAGGATATTTTTAAAAATATTGGAATAATATTTTTTAAAATATCCTAAAAACATAAAAGAATTAAATATTTTTTTCACACATTAGCATAAAAGCAAAGATAGATGAAGTAATTGATTTAATAGTTTTGAACGGCATTTGAAGTAACACTCTCATTTGAAACATACGGATGAATTTTATGGAATACAATGACTGTATCTAGATGAAATGAATGGTATATTTAGCTAGTAAGCATTAAGGGCAACTTCTCCACAAGTTTTAAATTACAAATGAATCATAAAAGAGCGCCTTGATAATTTGATTCAAAAAATACCTTATTCCATATATACTCATTTATATTCACCATTGATACGGCTTTGAAGGAACACCCACTGGACTTTTATTTTATTTCAGTTTCTTTAAAAGTTCTAACATGCCTTAAAATCGGAAACATTTTTAATATCATTAGAATTTTAACTTGAAAGAAGATATTTGCATATCTTAAGAGGCATGGAGCATTCAAAAGAGAGTGAAAATCATAAATGTAGTACTGAAATTCATAAATGTTGGTATCAACGACTCACAGAAATAGGTAAGTTAGGTTATATTTGCGTAATTGAAAAAAATTTATTAACAAAATAAATTTTAATACTACAGTTTTCGAAAAATTGACTTCATAGTTAATTTTTATATGTAAACGTATTTCCTCATTTGCTGTAAATTGAAAGCAAAACTGTTTTCATTAACTAGCATAATCGGGCTTACTTTTATTTTTTATTAAAAGAATTTTCATATCATTAATAACAGCTGTGAGCTGGTAAAGGAAAATTCTATTGACTTTTAATTAAAGTACATGTACTACAGAATAAATTACTCCTCATATTATAACTCTCATTCCCAATCTTTTAACTGAATAATGTATTCAACAAAAAATGAAATTAAAATAATTATTCCAAGCAACAGTATCATCTAATTAATTATTTCATCATATTTCAAATCGCAATTTTAAAATTGGAAACTCGATAGAACTTTTTCTGATTTAAACTGGTTTAAGTTTTGACAAAATTATCCTTTCCATCATCATCTTGATGTTAACTCCGACTACACTGAATCAATTTCATTGCTCTCGAATTCACTGAAAGGCTATTTTATTGATACTTGATAAAGTAATTTCCTATTGAATCACTTTTTTTTATTTCATTGCAAGAAACAAAACCCTAAACATTCTATGAAAGAAAATTCAATTGGACTTATTCGTTTTAGTGACGTCGTTATTGTAGGTAACATTTATCATCCCATACAATTCTTTCTGAAATCTTATGCGGTTACCTTTAGCAGTTCTTTTCGGTCACAGTATTGCCACATTCTTTTTTGATTATCGCCTATTCTTGTTGAATGACATCTGTTATATATGGAAAGCTCAGGTGACTAGTAAATTCGAGAACAATGGAACCGGAACTCAATGGAAAGATCATGTTATCCTTCTCATATCACTCGGTTTGCTCATCTTGAGTAATAATTCAAGTGCATTAAGTTAGCTAGAAAGAGCTTTGTGCCAGTCTCGTGGACATAGACTATTTTTACAACAAGGTCCCTTGACAACTAACTAACCAAGGTTTATTTTTAAAATAAAACCGAACTTCTTAGATACGGTTTCCTAGACAAAATTAAGGAGACTTAAGGTCAAAGGATGCACACATAAAATAGTGGGAAATAAGTCTTCAAGGTGTTTTCAGAAATATTTGTCATAATTTTATAATAATTTTTTCGCAATATATATTTGAAATTTAACATAAATGAGATAAAAATGCACAGATTTTTAGAACATTGATATATTTTCCTTCTATATATATATATATATATATATATATATATATATATATATTTGCTTCTTTAATTAATTCGAAATGCTTATAAAACGTTAGTGCAAAATTTAGTCTCTTTTAGATATTTAGCTTTTCTTGTTCTTCTACACTTTGTTAACAAATGGTATATTTTTAGTACAGGTAGTTTAAACTACATGTGCAATATTACTCAAGGGAATGCCTTGAACAATGCCAGAATCATACATATAAATTGTCTACTTCTTTTTGTTTCTTATTATCTTCGCGCATTTTTAGATGTTTTTTCCTTGCTTGTCTGTTTCAATTCTTTGGAAGTGGAGGGGACTTATAAAGATGCTCTGCTTTTCCGACAGAAGTTCATCTTGTTTATGACATCCACAATTTACTTTCAATGTTTCAACAACTTTTAATTTGCTTTTGTGATATCCTAATAAACACTATGTAAGATATTAAGAGCGCTGTATAAATTCACTGAAAGAATACCTTTGAAAAATTGTGCTGTTTTAAGGCTTTCATCTAAAGAATTTGGCTTAATATTTCATTCGGTTCATCGCATTCGAAAAGGAAACATGTCTGAATTGTGAAAACATTTTTTTAAACTTCTGCGTGAATCAATTCTGTTAAAATATGGGCGTATACGTAACAAGTAGGAGCCCTGACTTTCTACTGAAGTAATAGGAAGACTTTTAGAGTGTAGTGTTCAAAAAATTGTTTTCGCTTCTGGTTTTTGAAATTTGTACAAGAATCTCCACCATTTGAGAATAATTGAATAATGAAGCAATGATGTAATCAAAGTTCTATTTGAAGTGGGACAGAGAATCAAACAAAAAATATGCAAAAATCCTGGGATCAATATTTCTACATTTTGATTATTGATGAATCTTCAAACTTTAACAATGACGTTCCTCGTGAATCAGGCTAAAGTAACATGTACCATCGTTTGAAAATATTCATTTATGTGTTATTAAATGCAACTCTTCTATACACTTCTTGATTATTATCATATTTATATTAAATCTAATCATCCGGATCTATGATTTAAATTTTGAGTATAAAGATAAATCTATCAAATACAAATCTCCCTGTTTGAAAATGTGTGATAAATAAAATGCTGTCCAAAGTTAAAGTTAGACATGAACATCATATTTCATTTAAAATATCTGAGTATTAAATTTAATAATTCTCGCAGAATAAATTTAAGTAATATTCCAAGTACGAAATGGAGGTAGACTAAATGATCCTTGTCGCAATAAATATATCTATGTAATAAATTCAAATTATCCCAATCCTTAAAATTAATTATAATCACTTAAGTTCAGTTTTAAAAAAGCACTTTAACTTCGGAGTTGTACGGATTTCTGGCTTTCTTACGTTTCTCAGAGTCTAATTTCCGCAACTTTAATTGTTCAACGTTAGAGTGCAATATCAGATGAAATTGGCGCACTTTAAACAATTTTTTGCTGAGCTATAATTCGTAAAATTCCTTTCTCGAAATTATATAATCTCTAAATAATTGCTTTTCCCTCGTTTTTTTTTATTTTTTTTTTTAAGTTTTTTACACTACGTGTGTGGTGAACACATTATGGTATTACCATGTTATGAAGAGCATGCCGATCAAGTTCCTTTACATGGTTTATACAAAAAAAAAAACTTTTAAAAACCCAACATTCTGCCCAGTAATGATAAAGAAGATTAAAGATGATAATTCCTCTGCTGCGCTTTTTCCTGGAAGAAATATCTCATCTATATAAACTATCAACTCTAAAGCATTGTGTCTATTATTCAATTGTGCACAATGCATATGTTACACCAACTTAATCGTCTTACTCCTAGATGCTGATATTACATTCCAAACCCAATTTCAAAGGACGAAACAAAACGGTTCCTGTAATATTAAGCCGATGCTCCTAAAGTCTTCTTTCGTTTTAATTAATTTCAGCCATCTTCAGACTTCCCGAAGCTCTAACGACCTAAAAAAAAGTAATGTTAATTCGCTTTTGGGAGGCATGATGCATCGTCCGAGGTTTCTTCCTTCATTAACTTAATACAAACTCACATACACTTTCGTACCGCATCAGCCTCGTTATTTACAGACGTTTATTAGACTTCCCGGTATTACGAACATCCGGGAGAAAGGCCCATTCAATTTCTTTTGTTAGTTCAGAATCATGCATTAATCGCGTGAGCAGCAGCATTTACCGCACTCATGAGAGCCTTCTACTACCTCCATCATTTTCTGCAACGCTGGGATGAAAATAGAATCTATTCTTTGATTTTTCCTTACACTGAATATTTTATATTTTGCTCTCATCTGGGAGATATTTCTGAAAAATATGTTAGTTATCAGATTTTTAAATCTCCATCGCAAGATGGTTTCGTTTGAAAAGGTCACTACAAGGACAATTGACTTTTTATTCAATAAGGTGCAGTAAATTTAACATAGCGAAGTAGTGGAAAATGGTCTGGTAGAGTTTTCTGTAATGGTGTAAATGCAGTCGAAAAAATTGTGGTTTCAAAACAGTGTTTTTAAAGAACACTTAAAAATAATACATAATAAATGATTTTTGACGATACTTTTTCAAAAATAAATACGAATTAAAAACTGTAAAACAAATAAAAAATAATATAATGCAGATTCATGAAAACTAATATTACACATCTTTTTCTGTCATGCAGGGATGAAAAAAATTATTTTCTGACACCGAATAATGTATTTTGCACTTCAAAAAATGGTTTTTCTGTAAAATGTTCTCCTTAATATATTTTTTAATCGTCATAGTATAACAATAATGTTTTAATTGCTATCTACGAAGGCTGTGCATTTTTCTTAAATATGGTGTAGCAAAAAATGTAGAAGATGAGCATGAAGAGTTTTGAAGAAGCGATTTTGGGTTTGATCATGATGAAAACATAACTGCCAAAAAAATAGAGATAGGTTTCTTTATATCTAAAAAAAGTGTGCAAAAAATTTGTGGTGTCAAAGAATGTTTTATTTTAAGTAAATATTATAAATTAGTTTTGGGGATGATTTATGATTATACTTCCACAAAAATTAAATTAATAAATTCAAAATGTTAATAAAAATTTATACAATTTATAAAAATAAAACAATGCAATACAGATTGATAAAAATCGGTGCAATGCATCATTTTCAGCCATTAGAAGAAGTTACTATACTTTCTATTATTTTCTTACCAGGAATTGATACTTTTCTGATGGCATTTCAAAACAACTAATTTAATTATCAGATTATTGCATATTTATCACAAAATAGTATCATTTTTGAAGGTCGCTACGAGGATAATTGCCTCATTATGTAATCTGATGCTGTAAATTTATCCCTGAAGATAAGTGGACACTGATTGCAGGGAGTTCTGATGAAGTTTTCAGGAAAATATTTAAGAAGTGTTCCGTAAACAGAATTTTGATAAATATAGACAGGCTGTCTTCATATCTGAAGAAAAGTTGCATTAATTGTTTGTGGTTAAAAATAATTTTAATGTAAATAGGAAATTGAAAAATAATAAAATGGCAATAATGACTTTTACATTAATTTATGTTGATTATTAAGATAAATTGCCTCACGTTTAAACAATTACTAAATGAATAATAAAATATCTATGACTCCTTAAATCTTTATACTGATTTCATATTTTCGTTTTTTTACTTTCTCTCCTCTTCTAAAAGTATTTATGATGAATAGAACTTTAATTATTTTTTTAAATAACGAAAATTAGCGGTGTATTCATCTAATGAATAGGCTGCACAAGACTCGTATATAAATAAAATTTTCGAACTAAGGTTTAAATGTCACAGTTGAAATTCTACGAAATGACTTCTTTTACTGAAAGTTTTGTAATCTATCTAAGGACCTTGAGCAAATGTTTTCGAAATGTAACTTGCCTCACTACTCTATTTATATTAGCGCTTAATTCACCTGAAACATAGTGTATAGAAACCTAATTGCGCGTTAGTAATGCATGTTTTTACTTAAGGGACATTTGAAAAGGCGTCTTATTACTTCGTATTGAGGAGTGGGTCTTTTTAAGCTGTAAATAAATAGCAATCTATTTCCTTTCAAAGGCATTCGGATTGAATCCTGAATGCTACTAATGAGTAGAGATTTAAAATAGCCCCCAATTTTATACGGAGATGGTAAAAAATTTGTAAAAGAGTAATTTCAGTAATTAAAGTCACTTCTTTCAAAATGTATACGCAAATACTCGATAATTTAAGTGAATTCAATGAAATCTATACGATAATACTCGATAGTTTAAACGACATCAAAAGAAATTTGGCCACTATTCAAGCTAATGATGCTTTGATGCGCAATACTAAATCTTCGTTCATTGCAAAAGTTTTTTTCTAGAAAAAGTCACTCTTTAAGATTCGAAAGCAATGCATAGTTCAAAGAGTCTTATTCATATAAATGATCAAAAGCAAATAAGATCTGGAGTAAATCATGCAGTTTCATTTTTCTCTCTGACTCTTGACATCTTTTGACATCGTTTTGGGAAAAAAATTTTGACATTATCCCTGAGACTTATAGTTGATAAATAACAGTCCAAATGAAAATGCTTGCCAGTTTATCATCTTTTCTTTATCGTTGACCTCCTTTTAGTAAATTTTTGGATAAATGTCTTTCTCTGAAATAGAAACAATGGCTAATATTTATACTTCATTTTTTTGTTGTTGCAAAACTTTTGTGAAGATAAATATAGTTGTAATCAGCCAACTTATATTGCATCTAAAGAAATGCTAGTCTATGTGGAAAAAACTCCATAAAATGGCCTTAATAAAAACAATACAGATAACTATTTTCTAAAGTGTGCTAATTTTTTAAAAAAAAATACAAGAAACACATACGTAATTATCTAATTATTAGTTTACACACTGGTATAGGCAGTTACAATTCTATAAACTCGCCATTTTATGAGCTTCTTTTTTGCAAATTCATTTACCATTGGTTCCCCTAAAAGTAAATCAATAAAATTAGTATTAATTCTCCTTTTTTGTTAAAGAAAAAGGCACGGCAAGGCATTTTAAATTCATATTGTTGGATTTCAAGCGCGATTAAGATTCGTGGAATTATTTCCACTTTTAAGCACACAGAAGCTAAAATTTTTCTGGAGCATTTAAGTACATTGATCTTTTTAAATTTCTTTAAGATATATAGTTAGAACATTTCAAATTCGGAAGAAAAATCTGATGAGGGAATCATGTACCAAGCAATAAATGTACTTTTTCACTGATGAAAAAATATTCAGTGAATTCGAAGTTTGTTGTCACAAGCCCGGATGACCAGTGGAAGCTCATGTAAATTACCAAGGGGGAACGCAACTGTGTAGCTATAAACTCTGCATGGTTTACAATAAGCCTTTTCAATTAGTTTTAAATAACTTAATTAGTAATTAATAAACATTTATTTTTAGATTTTTATTTGATAAAAATAATTTTAATAAAGAAATTTTATTAAGAAATTGCTAATTTTTAATTAATTTTATTAAGAATCTAAAATGAATTTTCTCAATTATTTTTTTACCTTCTTTGCTCCTCTTTATAAGTATTTAGATCACTAAAAGTAAACAAATTTAAAAATCATTGAAAGTCTAATTTGAAATAAATACATATCTATAACCATAATACCATAATAAGGATAAACTTATTTATTTGGCATAAAAAAAAACAACTTGTTTGGCATTAATTCTCTTCTGCTTTTATTTCGGGAGAAAAAATCAATAGCTTTTATCTTAATGCTCGTATGACATTCAAATGAAGACAAAACCGTGTTATTGCACGAACAGTCAGACAGACAGAATTCTGACTGATGCATTTTATCCAAAATTTGATACAAATCTTCACTTTTGATTTTAAACCTCCTGCCGAATTTCATTCCTCTAGCTACTTCATTTCTTGAATTATCATATTCATAACCACTCATGGAAACAGACATGCTCTGCATTCTTTTATCGGAGAAGGGAAATGGAAGATTCTGGGACCCCTAAAACGAAGCTATTTTGAGTGAATAATATAATAGATAAGGGACTAGAAATACTGTATTTAATATTTTTTAGAAAGTCCTCACTTTAAATAAATCAGCCCTATTTTGTTTTTTCAAAGTCAGGGCTTTTTTTTTTTTTACTCTACCCCCAATTATGAAATATATGCATATATAATATTTATAAAACATGATTTGAAGATGCAGATGTATTCTTCTTGTTTTCAGTGAAATAATCCAATTTTTAGTTTTTGTCGAGATGTCTCTGTTCAAAACCATGACGAAAGCAGCATAGGGAACCAAACAGAAAAATAAAAAGGAGAAAAAAAGAGATCGTGCAAAAACATTCGATGCTAATATAGTTTTAGATATAAAATTATAGACTCAGCGTTTTGATTCCGTGGGAAAATGAGTAGCCCTCTCAGTGAAGCCGCTGTTCGAGATATTAAAAAATTACTTTTAGTTATAGATAATTTGAAATTATTACAAATATATTTATATTATTATATATATTATGTATATAAGCCAATTTATGATTTTTCCTGGTTCAAAGCTTGGATTTTTTAATATTTTTTTAATTAAAAACATGAATAAAATCCGTTATTTGGGGGTAATATTTCCATTTTCGGTTCCTCAGACATACAATAAAAGAAATTTAAAAACAGTTCACGAGTTCATGAATTCGAATAAATTCCATCAATATTATATATGCGACATAAACTATGTAGATAATACTTTCGAAAAAATATACAGTGGGAATACGGACATTATTTGTTTGAGCGTATGTTTTATTTTTCCAAGGCAATGATATAGAAGTTATTTAATGACTACAAAAAAAACTGACCTTCCTATTTTTATGCATTTAGTTTTTAAACAAAGTACGCATCGAAACTTCATTACCTAGTACAGAATTGAATAGTATTCGAAAAGCAGGACACAATTTATTGTTGTGAAGATTTTGCATTCTAATGCGAACGAATATCAAATTATATAAATCAAAAGATCATTTCTTTCAAATTTTATCAAAAGCTGATTAAAATAGATAAAATTATTAATAGATAAAAGACATGCATAGAGTTTAATTATTTCTGCTTTAATTCAATTATTCAGTTCAGTTATTCAATTTACACTGTTCCATTATTCTGATAAGTTTTGTTTTATTTTTTCCGAAATTGGATTAATTTATAATTAATAGTAGAAAGAATTTGTTAAAAAAATTATGTATATCCGTGTCTTTATCTTTTATGTCCTACATAACTGTAATCTTTTATTCTCCTTTTTGTGCTCGAAATACTTTCGTTCTTGGAAAAAATAGTATTTTTTTTATTTTCATGATAAGCTATTTATATAATCACTATATCTTATCTTATCTTATAAAATCAATTTAATTCTGTACGTCTATGACGCATGCAACTAATGTTATTAGCCTTAGTACCATTATATTCTCTTCCTTGATCATTATTCCGATATATGTTTGTATATTGTTGAGCATGGAAATCATCATGCACAATTATTCGAAAATCTTTGACATATCAGCTTAATTTTAAGAATGAATTACTTATTCCTTTTATCATATGAAAGTAGTTGTGAAAAGGCATAATTTATCGTTTGGATTAAAGGTTATTGCCCTACAAAGTTTTTTCATTTCAAATTTCTTCTTTGTACGCCAGGTCATGGACTGCAGAATCATTTTAATCAGAGTCATTTAACTTTGACCTTCTCACAAAATGAATGTGCTGAGTATTTTGATCTCAAAATGAGCTTCAAACATTTAAAAATAATTTGCATAATGACCCTTCTTTAATTATGGCTATTTTGACTTAAAAATTCATGGACTGTTGAATCATTTTCTTCTATTCTTTTCAGAAATATTATACGCAGGCAATCAATATTTACAAGCGTATAATTATCAAATAGTTCTTAAGAATCACTTGCAGTTTGTTTGGTTCATTTAAATTGTACCAAAATTACTCAAATTGAATAAATAAGTACTAAAAAAAGGAAGCGATTATCTAAGTTCCACATTCGTAACCACCGCTTAGCTGAATAAAGAGGCTCTTAGACCAACATGTTGTTTTTATGTCCATGAGTTGTGGGAGTGTCCAGTTGAATAACAAACTGCGTAAAGATGAGACACACCCATGAACTATGATGGACATAAAGGCGACATATCCCCTCCAGAGGCCATCTATTTAAGTAGACGGTGATTATAATTATATAGGCTCTTAACAGATAAATAACTAAACTTTAATGCTTAATTCTTTTTATTAATCTTGTATTAAAAATTCTGTTCTGTAAAAAATTACGTTGAGTATCTTAAAAAACATTAATGATCTGTTCTTTCATGAAAACAAAATATTCTAGTTAATACTTGACTTAAATCGATTTTCGAAAAGAATGAATAATATTTTTTTAGTGATTTTTTTAAAATGAATTTCTGATGAACACTCACGGATTTTTTCCCGAGTCAAAATTGTGCTGTAAGGAATCACAAACACTAATCCGAACAATATAATGAAGAGAAAAAAAATATCTACATTTAATTTCATCGCAAAATCAAAATTAATTACATCGAAATTTTCTAAATTTTTTTTAATATCTAAAAATGAAGGAGTTACTGTAGAAAATGTAAAAAAAGTTAAAAATTAAACAAAACGACAGTAAAACTGAATTATTCAACATCTTATTTTGATACATTTTTATCGTTTATTTAGCTCAGAAAGGTAGTGGTTCCACTTATAAAAAAGCAGATGTTAAAAGTTTTGAAAAATGCATGAATATGTTTTTTTTTTTTTTTTTGACATTGAAAATGTTTTTCTTTTTCTCCCTCTCCCAACCAGTGATTTCACCTTTATTTTTTAGCAACTGATATGCGCGTCATTTCTCGAATAAAAAATGCTTTCATGTCTATGATTTAAAAAAAAATTAACTATTAAATTATTTGCCACGATCCTTCTCTAAAACCTTCATAATTCTTCAGCATTTTTGATCAACATTCGAAGTACTTAAAACTTAATAAAACTTATATCAAAAGTATCATTTACCAAATCAGTTGTTGCCATAGTGTAAACGTGACACGTGAAGAAGTAAAAATATATCGTTTAATATTAGCACTCGATAGAATGCTAATGAACGGGAATCATGTGAATGAACTCATTTTTTAAAAAATATATATAATACTGCTAATATAAAAAAATACTCTTAAATAAAATATTATAATGTACAAATTTCTTTAACTGTCTACGACTTTATTTTTAATTAAAATGGAATAGTAGCATTGAAAATAAATAAAAAATTATGTACCTGGAAATAGGAGTGTTCATCCATAAAAATATTAATTCAAGCTGCTAAGTGAAATCATTTTTTAATTGAAAAATCCTACGATGAATACTTCCTCATGCTTCATTATATTTCTGAATGAAATTTTATAAAAGTCTATTCAGTAGTTTGGTTTTCTATAGTGTACCAACTATTTATGAATTTTCGCTTTCATTTATATAGATTTTATTATAATACAATTGTACCATGTAAATATTTTTTTCGGCGCTGTGATGCGTATACGTAAAACGTGTTTTAAATATGGTAATAATTCTAAAATTTATTTATGGTCTTTTAACGTAAAGTTCAACATATAGCAACTTTCAGACTGAAATTAGAAAAAAGAATTTTCCTCAAGAATCGCGTGCCTTACAGCTCGAGAAATTCTTATTTTGCAGCGAAAGCGCTTATTTATAAAAGCACTAGGAAAATAAACTGT
Organism: Argiope bruennichi; assembly: GCF_947563725.1. NCBI lineage: Eukaryota > Metazoa > Arthropoda > Arachnida > Araneae > Araneidae > Argiope > Argiope bruennichi. The sequence continues at coordinate 80,080,482 of NC_079163.1, forward strand.
TTTCAAATAATTAATATTTTTATTTATAAAAATTCAAAATCTTCGCTTACCTGTTGATTTTTCGAAAGATAATGAGTGGGTATGTGTAAAAATTGCTTTTTTGTAGAACTGGTCTTTGAAATTGGCAGTTGAAAAACTGCTTTGGAATTTTGCAAAAAATATTAAAAAGAAAAATCAAGAGAATCTCTCAAAAATCAATTCTACATCATAATTTATTAATCCCATTTGGTTAGAATTAGCAAGAGAGACAAAGCTTCTAAATTTAAAAGAATGATTACTAATGGAATATCATTATCATTTCAGCACTTTTTTCTTCTGCTTTTAAAATAGAATTTTTGTAAAATGATTATATTGAAACACAAATGATACTTTTTACGTATAATGTGAACTAAATAATCTTGTACATTTGAACTATTATTAATTTTGTTCTAAGTTACTTCAACATCTCTCTAAAATACATAAAAAATAACTTGGGAAAAACTACATATTTAATACTCTGCTTGAGAACGATATAGATGATGTATCAAAAGAATTTTTTTCTACTATGTACATGGATGGTACAGATGCTTTCACATAAAACTATTACATTTAATGGTAATGTTCTATTACTATTTCGTTTACCACGGAACTTTTTTTAGAAATTTTTACTCTCTTGTTCTATAGTAAATCCCTACGTATAATGACTAAATTTATTACTATTGAAAATGAACAACAATATTTAACAGCACAAATGGCTATTCCAATACACAGTGAAAACATTTTCCATTTTCTCCTCAAAACTCTCCATTTTAAAAAGATGGTTTGAGATTTAACTCGCCCGTAATATAAAGTTTAACGGATCTGAAATTCTGATATCTCAGATTCTTTAATAATTCAACAAATGGTTAACGATTTAGAATATCAAATCTATCGAGTTTTTGGCAATAATTTTTAATATAAATCTTTTTATTTTTCTTATTTCATGGTTTATTATTTGTATATATGAATTGAATCTAATCTATCACGAAAATCGATTTTACGATGTTCTCCTTCTTTTATAGGTGAAGGGTCGGTTATATTGACGGGAATCGTCAAGCCTCGCGACGAAGGTGGGATCGCAAGTGCTGCCCAATCGACTTCAAGTCTTGACACCCTTAAGGTAGAAGGGGCAGACAGTACCGGATCATTACCGGATCCTGAGATAACTCGGAAATCTGCATCAGATAATAATCTGAAAAGCAGCAGCAGTCTCGGAAATAATCTTCAGCAAACTTCTAAAATAAAGTCCTTGAGCACTTTAGCAGTCGGAAAGTTCAAAACAAAGGACATGGCTCCTACAGCTAAAAACCCTGAAAAGGATATTGGTAAGTAAAAACTTTTCCATTTCAACTTCAACTATTGAAATCTAATTATTTTACCTTTAGCATTTCACAAAATGTTTTATTTGAAAAAAAAAGTTGGTATGAAATGAAAAGCGTTGTATGTTTTGGAGAACGTTTAAAAGGTTGGCGAGAATGGTAATAAACGAATGGTAAAACTGTGACCCTTTGTCATGTATTATGGCTCTATGAAACGAAAAAAAAAATGAAACAAGGGCACTGAAATTTGGTTGTTGAAAAACAAACAAGTAAAAAAATCGGGTAAAATATATTTTACATTCAGAACTAAATAATGTGGCTTAGTTATGGCAACAAATAATTTGCGATCGCATAGTTCAAGTTCTATGACATTTGTTGACCTTATAGCAATATAAGAGTGATGAATAGTTTGTCTTCTAATTTAAAATATTTGTTTCTAGAGGTTTTTCAGACAAAGTATGAAACGAGTAGTTGAATATTTTTCTCACTATTATTGATTTTTACAGGTTCTAAAATTTAGATATATTGGAAGAGAATAAAAAAGTATTCATAAAAATTTCACATTGGTACTACGATCTATCTAGTTCGAGACCTGTTAAGTTAGTGCCTTATTATTTAGTTCTGATTATTACTGACTGTATGTTATTACCTTTTATGCATTGAAAGTTAAAACATGAATGAAATGAACTAAATAAAATTTTAATGTATATATTTTGCAAGCGTTACATGTCACTAAAAGAGACTTGTCTATACCCGACTGAGGTACATTTTTTGTATCATTTTATATTAATGCACCTAACAAAAAGCTATACTGTTTCGAAATTATTTTAGAAAATTGTAGTCGATTCAGTATATAGTAAATAAGAGGAAAATGATTTAAAAGAAACTTCTTATTCATCCACACCATTATTATATCGGAACATAGACATCCTTTGTTGTCCGGGAGACATCTCTCTGTTCGCGCATTAGCAAGTGCTGTGAATATCTAAAGGTGAGTTATCTCTATTTTGAGCGACCCATTGGTCTGTCGCATGATTTCGGTCTGTATACGTCAGAAAGTACACAGCATATGAAGGTAAGTTTCATTTTTTTCAGGTGAGAGATATTTACATGCGTTGCATTTTCCTCTACTCTTCAAATGAAGAAACATCTTAGTGTTAATTCGCTTTTGTTAAGGTCCTTTATGTGCTTTATCATTTGTAGACTCCATCTTAGAGATATTCACTTGGCGGTATTTATGCTGTGATTTAGCACTTTTATGCTAAGAACTTAAATTTTAGGAAGTAATTTGTCTGATCATATAAATCGTATAGTAGAATTTAATTTATCTTTAAATAATTTAATTTTTTTGTCCAGACCTAAGGAATTCTTTACTCAAAAACTCATAGACCATTCTCTTGGGGCAATATCAAAAGTACACATATCAACACAGTACACCAACGAACACAAACACGTATAAAAATATAACTTAGTTTTTATTACACATTAAAATATTACGAACTTTGAAACGGTTAACATCAGACAAATATTGTAGATACCTGCAGATCAAACCAACTGATATTTAAGATTTTAATTTAATGCATACTCGCAATAAATTAGTATGCCTATAAAGGATTTATCTAACAATGCACGTTGAACAAAATCAACATTTTGATAATGGCGTGATACGTATCTCACTGCATATCTAATTATAATGTCTCATATTAGTAAAGTACCATTACATCACCTGTTTCATTATCTACAATTAATTTCTTAATTTAGTAGCATTGCGCAGAACTTAACTCCATAGTCCTCGTAATCAAGTGGAACTCCACTTACAAATAAGATATATTCTCTCGGGAGGATCCCAAATAGTGTTATCTCTTTGCGATCCAAATCACTGAAAAAAAGTTAATTAAGGTACCAAACACTATTGGCTTGAGTTGACTCGCTGGAATCCCCAGTTTTTATTCTGGTTTCTCACTTTCTTTGAATTTTTGGGATACACACTATCTATGAGCCCTTTCAGTAGAAGCTGCTAACGTGACATTACAAGCGTTTTCAGGTTTCGTTCATGCCGCAATCAGGAGGGCGGGGGGGGGGGATTTGCCCCTAATATCACCTCGTTTGCTTGCCCCAGCTTCTCACACCTTGCCATCACATAATACCAGCAACCATTCCAAAGCACCCAGGGATGGAGAGGTGATTCCTTCTCTTTAAGTGATACGTCGTCGCACTCAGTCATTAGACTGGGTGGTAAAGGCGTGTGACTGGGTGGTCAAATTATTTTTTTAGATTCGCATCACAGTATTTTTTTTTATTTTTTATTTATGACTTGAAAGTTCAAGCTTTTTAATGTCTTAATCAATTTTTATATCTTCTATAATTTAATAAGAATATCAGTATAACAAATGAATCAAATCGGTTTAGACTGATATTTTTATTTCATTAGATAAGCTTTGACATATATTTAGCGTTTGGGTAAAGCTCAAAGAAAAGAGCGATTTCTGGTTTCGAATTAGGTTTCAAAAACCAGAACTATGCAAAATTATGTTAAGTCATTTATTTTACTTATAAAAGAATACGTGATCTATTATTTATGTTACAAAACAGTAAATTTTTTTTAGCATTAGGAGTCAGTATTATTCAAACATTGTATATATTCAGAAACAAGATAAAAGTGTAATGGAAAGAAATAATAGCGTTTTCCATTTATATTTTGTTTTACAAAGAGAATGATTGTGCAGGATGTTTCAAAACTTGATAAGGGTGGTAAAATGCATCAGTAGACAATCACTGATCTCAAACAATGCATTATCATAAGCCATGAGATGAAGCGTTAGATATAATAATTCCTGCGTCCCTAATTCAGGAAATTCTGTAATGACAGAGAAGTAATGAAAGAAGAACTCAGAATTTAAGAAATATGTTGTTTAGAAAAAATGGCCAAGAATGAAGCACTTTTTACACAATTGACATGACGTGAAACGAGACTGCACGAGAAAAATCGACCAGATATTTCTTGTATAACAAATACAATGACAAAAATCAAAATTATTTGATCTCATCAGACTCTACGGTAGAGTCTTCAAAAAACAGACTGTTTATAGGACTCTACAGATTGGGAAATGTTCAAGCTTTCACCGCTTCAGTTGCGTCCACGCAATGCTTAGTGATTTTTGCTTATATACATGTGTTTTATCACCTCATAAAATTTGTACCAAAAGTTTTAAAAACATACCCTGCTTACATACTAAAAACATAAAATTTGATTTAACATGACAAATGTAAAAGCACGTTTTCTCATCTAATTTTTCTTTTTAAATCGGGTTTTAGTTTTAAACTGAAAAAGGAATGAAACAAATAATTCTGATAATTCGAGTAATGCTATTTTTTTTCCTCTTAATCTAACGTCAGACTTAAAAAAGGGCTTGGAGCATGAGAATTGAATGGCTTTGTGTTACTATAAAGATAACGAAAGAATTAAAGAGCATTAAAGAAACGTCAATATTGTTTTAAGGATTAATAACTTTTGAGAATCTTTTTTACTTCTTTAGGAAACGGAGAAATACTCAACAATAAGTTAAAAATATTTAAAATAATCCCTTTCCCAAACATATCTGCTCTGCCGTTGTAACAATCATTATATCAGGCTTTGGACTGTCTTGAGGAAAGAAAAACAGATTTAAAATTGAATATTTAGAAAAGTCACAAAAATATATGAATTTATAAGCAGTAATATAATAAAATAAGTGAATGAAACAAATCTTTTTCATTACTCATATAGGAGAAATATATTTTAATGTACTGTCCTCTTGAAGACATATGATTTGTCGAAAAAGAAGACAAATAGCATAAAAAAAAATACTTTATTATACTTTGCGCCAGTGGTGATAGTCTACAGTATCTAAGCATCCCGATCTATCTATCTATCTAGTTCTATATATAGAAATAGATAGATAGATATTGGTATAGATAAATATAAAGAACTTACTAATTATCCATTTTAAATGTTCTGTGTTTATGTTTTGTTAATATCTAATTTAGTGTTAATGCTAAATATTTCAAATGCTCTCATCTATAATATCCATTCAAGAACTATGAATTGTACATAAAATATTTGTTTGATACAAAAATACAATTAAATGCATTTTGGAAATAAGTTGTAGAAAGCCATGAAAAGATCTGATCTATATATTCACCCACCTTATAATTTCATTTATATCTTCCACATTTATATCTATATCCCAATATTTTCTTAAGACTAAAAATATTTAATTCAGCTATGTTTTATCATTTGAATCTGTGAAAATCAGATACTCCACATATTAGCAATAACATTTACATTCATCATTTAAAATTTACTTCATCGCTGTATTTCTGTAAATTCAGCACGTACAGCATGCTGGGGTTCTTGCGTCAAAAATTCAAAATATATAAATTGGCATTTGCAGATGGCAATGTTACTAACATTAACGTTTATTCTATCACACCGGATTTTTGAAATTGTTCTCTTTGTAACCTCATCTGCTTTAAAAAAAATACGTGACTTTAAATATGCATATAAATATGTGTGACTATGCATTTTTTATTTATGCTCTCCGGTTTAATTTTATCCCACGCAGTCACAATGAGGATATATTTAACAGAAAAAGTGAACAGCTTGTTTGTTTCCATTTCTAAGACACATTCTAAATTTTAGCTGCTTTTGTTGCGTTTATTTTTTAAATATTTTGGCCAAAATTAGCCAAAAGTTTTTATCTTATTTATTTATTAGAGTGCAACAATGTTATGAAACCAAGCAGAAATTTTTGTCTGATCAAAGGGTTTTTGTAATTTTTTTTTAAATTTACGATGAGCTACAGACATAAAAGAATTAGTATAACTATATTAGAATTTATTAAATTTCTTTAAGAAACTTTTTTTTAATATTTTTAACCATTGTGAGCTTTATTATAGATTTCTGAAACTATTTAAAAATATTACACAAAATATAATAGAGTAAAGAGAAAAGAGTAGAGCTGTGAAAATTAGGCAGAAATTTAACTCAGCCCATAAGGGTTACTTAATTTTCGTGAAATTTTAATAAATTGTTATGATAAAAAAATAAGTGTAATGAATATTAGAATGTATTAAATTTTTATGTCAAAAAATTGAAACATATTAAGTAACATGTCACATAAAAAATGAAGGAAAATCATAATTATAAAGCATAGATATCAATGCCAAAATGTCAGGTTAAGAAAGGAGGCAGCTGCTAAACATTAAAATTTCATTTATTCATTTAGAAATTTACTTGGTTTTTAATTATACAATTTTAAGAGCCATAAGAGAAAATATGTAAATGAATAATGTGCTAACTGATTTTATTTTTAATAAATTTGTTGATTCATTTGATGGGATTTATTTTGATTTAATAAATTTTGGAAAGCAGGAGTTTCTTTGATGTTTCTATATTTAGTTTTTCTTTCAAAATGTAAATTGTATCTCAAAAAACCATAAAAATTATGAATAATTAAATTTGTCTGAAGAAATCCTTGTGATAATAGTGTAGAGTTTAAAATTTTTTGTAAATATTTAGCATAAACTAAATATTAATATAGATTTTATTTTATTAATATTTAATTATATTATTAATTTCTGATTAGAAAGACTCAAATTTAATTTTCTTCATTAATTGCTGCCATTTTCTTTTGTCCATATATTTTATTTTGATCTGCAGGTGAAAATTGCAATATTACCAAAAAAGAACGATTAATATTTCGGCAGCATCCCTCTCGCAGTTTGTAAAATAAGAAACACATTATTTAAAATTTACTCCGTTCCATTATTTACATTGTTGATGTATTAATTTATAGACATCTGCAACCAGTTCGAAACTTTGCAAATCAGAAACGAATACTTAAAGGGAAACCAATAACTTACAAATAAAGTCTTGATAATAAGTGTTCAAGTCTTTTAATTAAATTATGTAAAATATAGTTGAGAATTAAAGTAAAATTATTTCTAAAATTCAGTAATGCATGAATGCTTTTTTATTAATGAAGAATTTCAAAACATGCTGTTTACCATATCTTTTATCAGGAAGTCTAAGAACGAAAGAGGTGGTGTTCGTTTGGTTATTTTCATTTTGAGACCCACATTAAGCAAGATAACATTCCAGAATGTTCTTAAAGCCATATTAAAAGAAATAATCAAAATATTTTAAATTATAACGTTTAACTGTGAAATATCATTCCTACTTATAACATAAATGAATAATATATGACTTGGAGTTGCAAGCTTTTCCTTTAGAAATTACATGATTTTTTTACTCTTTGTGGCTGTTTATTTATTCAAATAATTTCAAATTTCGTTATTTTTGGATGACCTACATAAAATTATAATTATTAGCTAAACAAAATTTGACATGTTATCGTTGTCACTCTTAGATATTCTTTTCGAAAATCACAAAATACTGTAGACTTGAGTTTTTATGCATCGCTGATTTCACAAACGTGTCATTTCTAGAAATTGTTGGATCCTACACAATCTATCAATATTTTATTCTATTCTATGGATTGAAAATGCATTTTTCTTCTATTGCGTGCTTTCTTTACCACATCTTTCATTTTTTCTCCAACCGAAACACTTGAAAAAGATCTTCGAGGAGAAAACATACGATAAGGTCTCCTGTATGCACTGCACGATCCCAAAATCGATTTAGGTTCAAGATTTATGGACTTTCTTCTTAAGAGCTCATGGGCTGCAGAAAAAAACATCTAAAGACATGACCTTTCAGAGTTTCTTGAATACAGAGAAGAATCTTTTCTTCTGGATAAAAAAAATAAATGTTGCAAACAGCACAAATCAAAAACTTCGTTCAAATATCAGGCAATAAGCAGAAGTTCTTTATTATTCCAAGACTTCAATTTTAAAAAGGTCATGCGATAGTTGAAGTAATTCAGTCTCTTGAGAAGTAAACCTATATGCTTGTTAGCTAGCATTAATAAACTAAAAATGAATATTTATCCAATTACTATTCTAAAATTTAAGATATTCTTTAATTACTTTTATAAATAAAATTAATTCATTACTTTATAAATCAGTTGTCAAATAAGTTGGACCTCTTAATGTTAATTTCTTATTTTCTCGAATTCTTAAATCTTCAGATTTCTAGATCTTTAGAAATTTTGGGGTTTTGAGATAAAATCTGACCTAAGAGATTTTGAACTGTGTTCTCTTAATCATCATGACAGAACTGCTTTCTGTTTTCTTTGGTATGTTATGCATTTAAAAGAGGAACAAAATGCGAAAAACAAAAGGAAAGAAACAAAATGTGGCTCAATCCTTTCACATAAAGGTTTTAATTCATTTATCTCTGTTAATCCAAAGTATGTTTTAATAGTGGATTTCTTGGGATTCAATAATATACTTAATTGCGGTGAAGCAGTACTTTCCTTTCTTTATCCTTTTAGGGACTAATTCGATATTAATATTAATGAAATACTTAAATTTTTCACATTAATGTACAGTATTGTGAAAAACTTGTTGTCACTGAAAAACTTGTTGAGAAATTTAAGATTTCAAGGCACTAGAAAAACTTGTTTATGTTTACCGGATTGTGATGAAGTTTTACGCTAAGCATCACACTTGTTATAATGAGTAGGTATATGGAATGTCTTTCACCATAATTGTTTTTGAACTTCATAAGGATTTTATTGTGCAAGATATGTTCATCAGAAAAGAAATCAAGGTCGTCAAAAATAAATCTTAAACTTTGAGGAGCGAGCGTTATAGGAGATAGAGCGTAGAAACGGCTCTGCTATTATGGTGACAATTATGGCAGTGAATTATATATATATATATATATATATAGAGAGAGAGAGAGAGCGCTTCAAGTAAAGTGTAAGTGATAATATCATGTAAAGTTCAAATCACAACCTTTCTTTAAAGAAATACGACAAAAAAAGATTTGAATTTCGACTCAAAGAATTTCTTTTAACAGAAGTTATTTATTCGAAAACTTTCAAAATTTATAACAATCAAAAATTTCAGCAAATATTTGCATACGTGTAATGACACCAAACATCTTTTAATCTAAATAGCCAAAAATTTAAATATACGAAATTCTGAGTTAATGTTACTTAACGGTTTAAATTTTATTATGAAGTTGCAATGTCGTGCATTCCATCGAAGTACTAAAACATTGCATCGGCTTTCGTTTATAGTATAGAGTAATTCATTCAGCTTTAGTCTGTTTGCAGTTAGATCTGCTTTATGCGTTCAAAATATTATCTGTAAATTTTGTGCAGAATTTCTGTGCATTCAAATTTGTATGTTTAGAGATATAGCACATTTTACTGACAATAACATAATTTTTCAAATCACCACTAGCATAGAGTAGAAATCTGATCACCGTATTTTAAAGGAAAATTAATTTGTTTTACTTGATCACCTCAATTCCTTACAAAGCTTTAAATATATTCACTTACAAAGAATTACAATGAATAATCATTCAAAGAAAGATAGAAAATGAAGACAATAACTTATTGTTATAGATATGTAATTATATTTGTATTGAAACTTTCGATGATACTAAAAATTGTTCGAAGGAAATAAATGATGACTGTAATATTAGCCTTATAAGGAAGAAAATCTTAGATAACATTAAAACAATTGCATCTGAAAAAAAAAAAAAAAAAAGAAGAAGAAGAAGAAGAATGTGTTAATGACATCTCAGAACATTATCTTTTCTTTAAATAGAAGAATTTTATAAAATCCGCCAAAAAGTGGTTAGAAATAACAAAGCAAATCAAAATATCTAAAGTTGAATTTTTGGCTGAATTTTTATGAAGATACTGGTATTACTTCGCTCAAATTAAATCAAATATCTCCAGTTCAATATTAGTTCCTACCACTGTATCCTATATACTACTTACTATAGATTACAAAGTCCATAAAAGACTTGCGTTTTGTGTATCGACAGATGCCGGATTTATTCTTGGAGTGCTTTGCTTTTCTCTCAGGATAAATATCAGTCTTTTAATATTGGAAGAAGCGAAAATAATCCTTCCAATGTAACTTCCCCTTCGGGGGTGTTTTCCCTCAATAGACTAATTATCTGTACAATAAGTTCAGAAAGCATATAAAGATAAGAAAATCTTTCTTTCTGGATGTCAAGCGAAGAAAAACATTGAACTTTGGCCTTTACTTGATATAAACGGTTTGGGCTATTCAGAATTGCATTGGGGAAGGAGGGCGATAATAGGTTTCCACCTGTAATTTTTGCTAAAAACAACTTACGAATTTTATTTTTTCGATGAGTAATTACAATTTTGTCGTAAAGTACAATTGTATTAAGGTAACCATAAAATTCGAGTGAGTAAAATCTTCACTTTTTTTGTATATATGTTAACATTCTGCCATTTCAAAAATGTTATCCGGCTGAAACTAGAAACCATAATTTACATTAGATTTCTTTATAGTTTTATTTTATGAAATCAATTTCAATGCTGTATAAATTCAAATTTCTTTTCAGATAAAAAAAAAGTCTCTGAAATCTTAAACTTCTATAGAAATTGTCTCAGCTTTAATCTCATCTCTCTCTCTAACACACACACACACACACACTTTTTTTTTTTAATAATAAAGTAAGTACTTCAGTTCCTTTAAATATTATGATTTTCAATTAATGCATCTAACATTTTATCTTTAGACATTACTTAACTTCTTTTTAGTTTTGTTCTACATTGTTCTAGACTGTCTAAATACAGAATGTCATACAATTAAAAAAAAATATGCTATTGAAAAATTTTTTACCATTATAATTAACAAAAAAAATGCCGTTGTTTCATCAAATAATTTTTTTTTATTTTATTCAAGCAGTGTTAAAGTTTACTTGTTACGGAAAGGTTACTTGTTGTTACAAGGTTGTTGCTAAAGCTTACTTACTTGTTAAGGAAAGGTTACTCACTGGTTAGTTACTGATCTATAGTGAAACTTTAATCCTTATGGAAAACTGTAGAAAGATAACTGATTCCTAAATGAGATCAGCTCGCAATTTTTTGAAACATTTGCAGAAAATTAAATCGGTTGAAGATTTGTGTGGAAAAAGCTCATAAAGAAGAATAGCTCCTTACTCCAAAACATTTGCTTTGAAAAGTACAGGATACAGTGAACAAAGAGAGGATTTATTTGTTTATAAAAGCAATTTCATGTTGCTTTATGTTGTAAATTTCTGGGCTGTTAATCATTTATTTTTCTTTTTATTAAATCATTATAGCGAATCAGTTTTTTTAATTTGAATGCTTGTTGCTCTACATCATTTTTTTTTCATACGCTTATAACTTTTCAAAAAATTCTGGTCTCTTACCCTTATATTTTATAGAAAAACTTCATTTATTAAAACGTACGATAAGAGTTACGAATTAACATGTTCATTACCATGATTCACGCCTATGATTAGGATATTCTATCTAATTAACATTCATTACCATGATTCACTCCTTCAAAATCCCTTTTTCAAAAATTCTTGTCTCTTACCCTTATATTTTGTTGAAAAACTGCATTTATTAGAACATAGGATAAGAGTTACGAGTTTACATGTTTATTACCATGATTCACGACTATGATTAGGATATTCTATCTAATTAACAGGTTCATTACCAAGACTCACGCCTTCAAAATCCCCTTTTCAAAAAACTCTTGTCTCTTACCCTTATATTTTGTAGAAAAACTGCATTTATAAGACCATACGATAACAGATATTTCATTACTAAAATGTAGAAGTTGTACACCCTTAACTATAACCTTCAATGCATTAATTATAAAACCTTAATCTTAAGAGTTGTTATACTAATTCCGAAATTCATCAAAATATTTCATTCTGTTTCAATTATAAAAAAATAAGAAAATGAACCTTTCTTCAATTCATAGCATTTTCCTTAAAAAGGAAGATTATAATTTAATTGCATGTAATAAATATTTATGTGCTTGAACATATGTATGAAAATGAAAAACATGGTCCCAGTTCTAAACACATTTAGGCTGATAAATATGTAAGGCTAATTAAATGTAATCAAGCATATTAATTAGTCACATAAATATCATCATGTATGAGGTGAATCATCTTTCTGATTTGTTGAGTGTTACGATCTATAAAATTATAACAGGAAACCCCAAAAACCTAATTAAGCGTTCCAAAGAGAAATAAACCAAGAAGGTAATTTGTCTTCTTGATTTCATTATAGGATCCCCTTCCACACTTAAATAATTCATGTATGATTCCATTGTAAAATCTACAACACGATTTTGTTTTTATGAATAAAAAAAAATTAAAATTTGAATGTGGCGCATTTGAAATTTAACCTTAAAATATAATTTTTTCAATTAGATCGTTTTTCATTTTTGAATAATATATGAATGTCTGCAAATAAGATCTCATGCAGTTGTATTCTTGGTACTCTGCATCCCTAGATTTTCTCTTATATGGTGGTCCAACCCGTCTTTTTTTTATATTATTTGACCGGGGAAAATTAAACTCTGCTGCATAAAGTAATGATAGTCGAATTTTAAACTGCTGCTGCTATCACTGTGTAAACACAGAAAAGAAATTACGAAGGAAGTTGCTTTTAAAAACTTGGCCGAATTCTCACTCCCTCTTTGTTCCTGTCTGAGCTTCAGACGAATGTGATGATTATTCTGCTTCATCAATTCAGCGAGTAGGAGCAGATACAAGAGCGTAGTAGCAGTTGCGCCGGCGCGCAACCTCTCCTCCTTGTCCCATAATAGGTCAGATAACTGGCAGCCATTTTGCTAGTTGAGTATATGTACGAGCACTAAAGAGTACCGTATATATATATAAATTTATTAAAACTTTTACCACAGATAAAAAATCTGAGGTCAAAATTTATCAAAACAACTTAGCGGAAGCTTATGCGTATCATCTTATTGTACATCTCTCAGTAGTAGTTGTGTGAGAAAACCCACTGTTGTAAAAATTTATAAAGTGCTGTGCGGAAGAATACAATATTTCTAGCTCTAGCGTTTCCGTCCCGAGTTGGTGGGATTTGATATTTCGAGATGGCTGTTTCGGTAATGTGTACTAATGTCTGCTAGTTAAAAATATTGTTATTTACACATCGTCAGTAAAAATTGTAAGAAATTTTCCCGGAAACATTTAAGGATATTTCTGTTCAATCTTACGAATATGGGAAATACTGCAACTGCTAAAAAAGGAGATCCAGCTGAGAATGGTAAGCGATATTAGTTAGTGCTTTACATTGAGATTTAGTGTGTTTCTCTTTGGAAAACTAAAAAATGTTCTTGGCAGTTTTACTAACTCTTACTAATTGTAAACTAAACTATTAATCTTGAAATCCACATGTTTTCCGATTAACTATCTGAATTTGCATGGCATACTTCTTGAATGAATATTTTCTTCTTTTCCTCGGCTTTAGTTCTCTGTTTTAAAGAAGGTTAATTAACTCTTGCAAACAGAACAGAATTCATTTCTGTTATGAAAAATAAAAAATAAAATCATGACGATCTTGCGAATTGTCAACTAACTAAATTTTACAATTGATTTCGATCGTCGAGAAATACAGCTGTTTATTTTCTTGGTTATAGCGTAAATAATTGTTTACTCATTCATTAAAAAATGTATATCTTGTATTAATAGTTTTTAATTGTTCATTGGTTTTAAACCATTTTACTAGTATTAATTTCAGAACAGCTGATTGTCACGTAATGACAGTAACAATGGTTTATGCTGTTTATTTAAAAAAAAAAAAAAAAAACTATTTACATGCTGCATGAGAACATGATAGGAATCATTCTTTGATTATGATTTACATTGATGTGAGAATTTATTTATTAATTCGATCGATTTATAATTTTAGATTTTATCTATAGATTATTAGTTTTAAATTATCCGTTTATTTACTTAACAATCGCGTTTTAAAGAAATTGATCTTTGTTTAAGTACTTTATTAATTGGTTCGCTGTTCTTACAGAATTGAATTTGAGGGAATATTTATATATAATATAGTATAAAATGTCTTAATTGTTCATACACATACATTAGATTTCAGATATTATCATTTCTTCAAATTTTTAATTGTGGAAATGAGTGAATGTATTTTAAAATCCATTTTTTATATTTTGGGGGTAATTATTAAAAGTGTATTTCCTTGTTATATTGCTATTTTGAAATTTTTTATAGTGAAAGGATTTTTTTTAATTAAGTTTTTTTTGTGTCTGAAATTTATTATTGGGCAATCAGAAATTTCTGTAATTAATCCCTCAAAAGATATAGTTTTGATTTTATGATAAAAATTAATGTTTTAATTATTTGGTTGATTTTGAAAGTATGAAATTCAAAGAAATACTGCTCTTTTCAGAGTAATTCTTTCTTTTTTTCAAAATAATTATAAATAAAATAATAAGGGAAGAATTATTTATATTTGATCTTTAAACTGTTTTCCCCTGCAGGTGAGATTATAAAAATATGATCTATAGAAAATGAGTTTTTTTATTAAAAAATTTCAGATTCTAAATACACATTTCTTAATAAAATAGAATTTTTCTAAAAATATGTCATAGTTTTTTAAATAAATAAAATTTGAACTATTTAAAGGTACTAGAAATGATGGGACTAAAGTGAAATGCATAATTGCATTCAAGATTTTTTAGTTGTCTGATTATTAATGTATCATTTTTGATAATAATTTCATTCAGTGTGTTGATTCTTAATAACATTCGTTGCTTTTTTAATTTTTCAAAGTCAATTAGGTATAAATATAATTAAGTGAAATTCTCTGGAAATATCTAATAAATAGTTACAATTTGTATTTTATAAGACTAAATTTGAATTTTAGATTGTTATATACATTTCTATATGTAGATGTGCAAAATACAGTCCCTTTTTTTATTTAAAATTTAAAAAGTTTTAATGTTTACGAGTAAAGTAGTGCAAAGTTGGTAACAAGAATTCATTAAATTGAACACTGCCCTTTTATAAGCTAGAAACAAAAAGTCCTTTATAAATGATATATGACTGAGGATGTGTATTTTAGAACCTTAGAATATGTTTTGTTTCAAATTACTATTAAAATATTTAAGCACTGTATTAATATTTTGATTTCATTCTATATACATTTCTGCTTAATATCTTAACTGTTAAGAACGTAGAATACTTGGAACATATTTTACAAAATATCTCCTCTTATATTTTTTGACTCGTTGTATATTGTTTTATATTAAGAAGCTCTTGAAATAACTATAATATATTAGTAATATAAACAAATATGAAAAAGTGAATTGAAAAGTATTTTTCTTTTATATAATTTTATCAAACTAGAAAATACTTTCTGTTTTCTTATTAACTTTGTATATAGTTCAGTGGTTTTTTTTTAAACTTTAATATTTAAATATAATGTATTAAACTCGTAATATTTTCTAATTATTTTTATTTATTAGTGACTTCTAAATTATAAATCGTATGCTAAAATTATAAAAGTCAGTAATTTTTTTTTCTTCTATTTCTTATGCTGTAGCTATCTTCTTACTGTATTATATTGTTCACATATGATTTTTTGAAGTGTTTAATTTATTATTACAGTTTTGATTTTTACTGCTTACAGTTTTCTTACTGTCTTTCAAGCGATCTGGTTTAGTATATAATTATTCTTTTTCTAGCAGTGAAATGTTAAATATTTATAGATAACGAGCTTAGAAAGGGATGTCACCTATTTTTTTGGTTATAAAATTGAATAGTTCATAAATTTATTCATGTTAATTTTCAATAATTGGGTTACAAAATAACAACCAAGACTTAATTGGAAAATCTTTCTGCATTAAAGATTAGCCTTTTAGTTCATTTGAATAATGTTTTAGACTCTTAATTTCTGTCTTGAAAGTAAATGATATGCAAAAAACATTGCATGAAGAATTGTTAAAAGTTTTTCTATGTGTTCAGGGTTGGCCCATATGGCTTATATTAATTCTGGCATCAAGTTTATATCTCTAAGAATATAAAATGGATGGTTATTAAAAACAAATTTAATATGCATGGCTGAAAGATAAGTTTAATATGCATGAAGAAGAAAAAAAAGTTTTTACTAAAATAGTCAATGTATTTTAATAGAAAATCTTGATAATTCTAAATAGTTTAGTGAATCTGACAAACATGTTTTGAAAATTCTGATCGAGATTACCTTTGTTATAGAAATTCAACGTTCAGAGCATTTGAATTTCTTTCCCACTTTAAATATTTTTTAGTTCTTATTATTAGAGTTTTTATTTTTGTAATATTTTACATTATCTTTGTATTATAGTTCATACTCGAATAAATATCTCCTTTAGCTCTAGGTTTCCTTAAATTTAACATTAATTTGTTTTATAACAATCTGTTGCATTTGCTGTAAATTTGGATTCCAACTTTTGTGCTTGAGGGATGTTTCTGAATGTACTTCATAACTTTTTTGTTAACTTTTAAAATTAATGAAGATGCAGAAGCAGTTTTAATACGTTAAATATTCATTCTATGCTAATCAGTATAACTTTAGTTAATTATTTTTTTATTAATATATTGAAGAAAGTGATATTGCCAAAACTCTTGCTTTAGTAAATAATGATGATCCTCTTCAAAAAAAAAAAAAAAAAAAAAAAAAGGCATTTTTAATGCAAGTATTAATTTTTTTACATTTAAAATTATTTCATAAAAATATTTATCATAACTTGGTTTCCACCTCAACATTGAGTGTGAAATATATTTTTTAAATGAATTTAATTTTATGAATTCACGAAGTAGTAAGTAATGAGTAAAACAATATTGTTTCATTTGGATGTAATTGTTTTTATTATTATTTATTAAATTCTTTTAACCTATATAATTCAAATTTATAGTAGAAAAATTTTGTTATTTTTTAGCTAAGACAATTAGTCACCACTATTAAAAAAAACTTTTAACATAAAATTAGTATTTCCACTACACATACTTTCCCTTACTGTTTATCTTCAAAGAAATTTAAGAGACCTTTTTTGAATAATTTATGCTTAAAGAATATTTAAAAAAAAAAAAAAAAATCTCAGCTTGAGACTTTTCTCTTTTTTTATACTATTATGAAAATATTACTTTATGTAAGAAGAAATATATACTGTTCACACTCATCGTTTAATATATTTTGAATGTATAAGTTATATTTCAATGTTTGAGAATAAATAAATCTGAAAATGAGAAGAAATCTTATATTCATTAATGCAGAATAATGCAGAGATTTTGATTATTAATTGATTTCAGCATTTGTTGGCTTTTTAAATACACATTATTCTGTCATAAGAAGGATCCTTAATTGTTCAAATGTACTTGTAGCTTCTGACGAATACATTAACCGACAGAATTGATGTTTCTCTGCTAGACCTATTATTGTTTTAGCAACACAATGACATTCCAAATCATAATTCACAAAGCTTTTTGTTAGACATTTTTGGAAATAAGGTAATCAGTTCTGATGTTTACTTAAAAAAAATCCTTTATGATCACTCAACCAAAGCCTTGTGAATTTCTTGCAAGATTATCAGTAAAGGAAAGTATATGTAGTAAAAATAAAAATTTTAAAACTTTTTTTAAATAGGGGGTGGCTTATTGCCTTAGCTAAAAATAATGTAATTGAAGTTATACTATAAATATGAATTACATAGTTAAAGGAGTTTAATAAATAATTTTAAAAACCATTACATCCAAATGAAACAATATTGTTTGAAACTGTTCTACATTATTTTAATATAAATTAGTTTAATCTTTTTTATTTTTTAAAAATTTGAAGTGCATTATTTTTTTGATATTGATGACAAATAATTTTTTATATATATATTTACGTACTTAATGCTATCAAGAAGAGAAAAGTCAACTAGGATTATTCCTTCTTTATATATTAATGAAAAAGCATATTTTAGTTATGCTTTACAATACTATTTAATTGACATTGTTGTAGAGAGTTTCATGTGTAAAATTGGTGATCAATAATATTGTCCCCTCCCCCTTGAAAAGACTAAGTAAAAATTAAATGTTTCAGTTTTTTTTTTTTTTTTTCCCCCATAAATTCAGTTTCAAGATTATTAGGCACTTTTTTTTTACATTATTATGATGATATAGAATTTTAGATAAGAAAATTCTATTATTTTTGAGAGCTCATTTTGGCAGTTTGTTTGATTTATCTAGTAATTATTTAAAGTATATATATATATATATATATATATATATATATATATATATATATATATATATATATATATATCAATCCTTCATTTCAAACTGATCACTTTTAATGTTTTTGTAATAAAGTACATTTAATGTTTATTTAAAAGTTCCAGGATTGGTTTTGAATCCTGCTTAAAAGAACTTTTTTATTTAAACTTTAAATAAAGTAATCAATTTTTATTTAAAGATAAAGTAAAACAAGTACATTCAAATGTTGCTATTTTTTCTTATAAATTTAATGATTGATACTGTTTATTTGAAATATGCAAAAAATAATAGCCATAATTAATTCATTTGTTCATGTATATTTTATTAATCTTTTACTAGCATTGAAGTTTAAGTTAGCTTGATAAATCCCCCCCCCCCCCCTAAAAAAAATGCCAACTTGTAAGGGCAGCTTTTTCTGACGTCTTAAATAATTTTTTTTTTTTTTGTATCACTATTTTTTTTTTTTTTTGCATTTATACTTTAGCATTAACATTGAACATGTTGATCAACATCATATTGTCTATTTAATCAATTTTCATTTTTATATCCATGGTTTTTATTTGAATTTATTTAAATTAATTAAAACTTTTTGACTTCAAAGCCTTGATTTCTGTGGGTGGTTTTAATATGTTTGTATAATATTTGGTG